>NC_142945.1:31547885-31639820 GCF_046866305.1 Octopus bimaculoides | reverse complement strand
TCTCTCTCTTTCTCTCTCTCTCTCTCTCTCTCTCTCTCTCTCTCTCAGAGTGAAAGGTAGATTGTGTGATGCTTGTGTATGAATGGCTATACTCCATGGTAGTGAGACATAGGTTCTGAATGTAGAAAACACGAAGATAATATGCTCTGTTGGATTTGCAACATCAGTGAGCACAAACGGTAAAGTGTAACTGTGGTGAGAAAAGTTGTACAAAGAGAAATTAAATGCAGCATGCAAGACAGGAGACTACATTGGTTTGGATGTATGATGCGTTTGAATGAAGACAGCTGTATAAAGAAGTGCTGGCCACTGAAAGTAGATGATACCTATAGGAGAGGGAGACCAGGAAGACATGGGATGACGTGGTGAGGACCGATCTAGGATGTTAGGGCTCACAGAGGAAATGACACTGGACCAAGATATCTGGTGCTATGAGGTTCTAGAGAAGACCTACCCATATCAGTGAAAGTGAGTACTAGAAGTGTTGTGTCCTACTCACATATAACAAACTTTTCATACACCCTACCCCTAGAATCCAAACTACATCTCCTCTCCCAAATGGCATCATTTCTCTTCCTCATATTTCCTCTTCATATACACTATGATTGTCTCTCACTCCCCACCCCTTCCCTCATTGATCTCTGCCTCACCCCTGCCCTCACTGCTTTCCCCATCCCTTTTCTTATATCCAGGTTCTCACCAGTCACTGCATGCATTATTGGCAATACCTGACCACGTATATTATGACCCTGTACCTTGAGTGCATGCCTAGGCAATTTCTACCATTTGTCTCTCTCTTCCTTACTCTACCATCCCATCTATGCCATGAACCTCATTCCTTGTGAGTATACCCTGACACTCCACCATCAACTCTCTCCGGCTCTCTCTTGCACTCTTGCTGTCTCCCACTCTCCCTCTCTCTCTCTCTCTCTCTCTCTCTCTCTCTCTCTTTCCCTTGCTCTTCCCTCTTTCTCTCTCTTTCCCTTGCTCTTCCCTCTGGTTAGGTAAACAAGTCTCTTCTTTACAGCAGTACACACGTTTCTGTCCTCTTTCTTGTTACCTCTCACTCTCTCTCAGCCAGGTAACTATGTATCTTGTCTATAGCAAAACATTTGTTTCTGTTCTACCTCTCTGTCACACTCTAATTTTTCATCACCTGACACAAGATCACCTACTCCAATGCCCCCTACCCTCTCAAAATTCCTTGTCTTGCAAGTTACTTGGTGACCCTGCCAGTGCTGGTGCCACATAAAAAGTACCCAGTCCACACTGTGAATTGGTTGGTTTTTGGAAGGGCATTCAGCTGTAAAAAATCATACTAAAACATGACCTTGCCTGTGCTGGTGCCATGTAAAAAGCACTTAGTCCACGCTACGGGGTAGTTGGTGTTAGGAAGGGCAACCAGCTGTAAAAATGCTGCCAAAACAGACACAATAGCCCGGCGTGGTCTTCTACTTGGCCGGCTCCTGTCAAACCATCCAACCCATTCCAGCATGGAAGACAGACATTAAATGATGATGATGATGAAAGCATGATAATTTGGGAAAGAAAGAAAGCACTAAAAGAAATGTAGTTCCATGGACAGTTCCACAGAAACACCAAGAAAGTGAAAAATCACAGCTCATCATGGGAGTGACTCTGTAATGAGAATTTAAAGACAGAAACTAAGAGTCTGCTGGTAGCTGCACACATTTAACCACTAAATATTAGTTCATTGGGCAAAGTTTATTTATTCTGCTACTTCAGTTAACAACTACTCTTTATGTAACTAGTGAGAAGAAAATATTGAGCATGTTGTAGCAGGCTGCAAAGCATTATCCTTCCCAAAAGGTACAAGCAATCTCATGATAAGGTCTGTCTCAATTTACAAATGATCACACTGTAAAATCTACAGATACAATTTGTCAGTCAAATGATACAATCATGTACCACTTAAGGCTTGAAATGGCCTGGATAAAGCAAAAATTCTCTGGGATTTTGGCATCCAGACAAACAGAGCAACTGAACATGGAGACCAAATCTCATCATACATGAAAAAAGAAAATGCTTCATAACAGATACTGCAATTCTTTTAAGAAAAAAAGTGTAGACAAGGAAGTGAAAAAAGATCTTGAAGTATGCTGATTTCAAAGTAGAGATATCAAGAATGTGGGGATGTCCAGCAGCATAAGCTGTACCAGTTACCACTGGAGCAGTTGGACTTCAAGACAGACACACAAATGTACCAAAACTCTGTTCACCTTGGAAGATCTCATATTTTGAGACTGGTATTTTCTGTCTGAAGCTTTCTGGTATTTAACAAGAAGAAAAAACAACAAAAGCCAATATTTTACTCCACACTGTGCAATAACAGGAAACTATTAACTGGACTCCTAGCAGACAAACTATATAATTTTCTGGATTTGCTCCAGAGGAGCAAACAGGATGTAAAAAGAAACCAAGGGGAATTACTGATTTGCTATAAATAGATACTGAATACTGAATGAGGTATGAGTAAAAAAATAATTTAGCTATTGGATGGATAGCTAACAGGAAGGCTTACAACAATGTCCCAGACAATTAGCTCTTGGAGTATCTGAGGACCCTCAGAGTCAATGAGAAGATAAATAACTTTTTGGAGAAAACAATGACAGTGTAGGAGGTGGATCTGATATGTGAAACAAATTGCTAGGAAACATAAAAATATGCAGGTGCCTTTTCAAGGAAGACTTGTATTCTCTGGTACTCTTTATCATTGTGTTAATCCCTTGGACAAGTATACAGAGAAAGATCCAGGCCTGCCTCTGAGTTTACTACAACCAAGATGACAATAAATTACCTACATTACATGCATAACTTAAAGTTATATACAAAAAATGGGAAAAGCCTGCATTCAGTGATTCAAAGAGAGAGTATTCAGTGAAGATATTGAGAATACAGCTTGGGGTAAGGTAAATAAATGCACATCGATAACTATGAAGATGGGCCAGAAGTTAAACTCTAATGGCATAAAATTACAAGACAGTATCATTAGATCACTGTGGAATAATGAAGGATACAGATACCTATGAGTACTGCAAGATGACAGGACAATGGAAGGAGAAATGAGAGAGAAAGTCACTAAGAAGAACAAGAGGAGAACTAGGAAGGTGCTTGATATAAAATTAAATAGAGGAAACATCATTAAAGCTACGCCAGTATTAAGACAGACTGCTCCCCTTCTGAAATGGACAAAGGTCAAGCTATAGAACTTAAATGAAAGAAACAAAAAGCTGCAAACAATGTACAACACACTCCACCCTAAAATAATACTGACAAACTCTACCTATCAAGAAAGGAAGGTGGCAGAGGATTATGAAACACAGGAGACACTGTTAATACTATGATACTACGTCTGAAAGATTATGTTGTGCAGAGTAAAAAAAGAATACAGCTGGCAGCCAGATACCCAAAAAGTAACTGAAACAATAGGAGAATTCAAAGAGAAAAGGAGGAACAACAGAATAAGTAAATGGAAAGAAATGAAATTACATGGCTAATTCATGCAACAAACTGAGTATGTTGGTTGGTGGATGAGAACTTGAAAGAAGAGACAAAAATGCTTATTATAACCACTTAAGAACAAGCCATTAGAACAAATCTGATATGGCAAAGATTGACAAAACTTAGTTAGATAGCAAATATAGGATCTGCAAAAAAAGAGATGAAAGTATCAATCACCTTTTGAACGAGTGCAGTATACTAGCCCAAAAGGAATATAAGCACAAGCATGACCATGTACCCAAAAGAGTGTATTGGGGATGTCAGCTAAATGAGTAATTTCAAAATAACTGAAAAGTAGTATGAGCACAATCGAGAGGTTGTGATAGAAAATGAGAATTACAGGATCTTGTGGGACTTTCCATAAAAACTGACAATACAGTTGAAGCAAGAAGACCAAATATGATTATAGAAGACAAAATGAAAAAAACAGTATACGATCATAGTTTCAGTACTGAAGAAATTGGAAAAATAGAGAAATATCAGGATCTAGCCAGAGAGCCTCCACACACACACATGTATACGTATGTGCACTCCATCAAACACATTTAACACATGCACACATTATTCTCATACACACATGCTTGCATGCACATACACTTTAGTCAGGTAACAGTCCCTTACCACCCACACCTCCAGCTACTTCCTTCCTTCTGGTCAGTTCAACATGAAGCACAGTTAATTCAGACATGTCTGTTTTCTCTCCATCAGTTTATTCTCCTCAATTCCTTTCTGTAGAAGAGGATAGACTTGAAATGTCAAAGACTTCGATTTTCCCTGAGCATCAAATTAATACAGTTGTTTGTTGTTCTTTCACCACTGTATATTTTTTGTATATTTTTGAATCACACACACATATACACATGCATGCTCTTTTCATAGTCTTTTTTGTATTGCTTAAATGTTTGTATGATAAATATGCTGTGAGTGAGAGAGAGAGAGAGAGAGAGAGAGAGAGTGTGTGCGTGCGTGCGTGCGTGCGTGCGTGCGTGCGTGCGTGCGTGCGTGCGTGCGTGCGTGCGTGCGTGCGTGCGTGCGTGCGTGCGTGCGTGCGTGCGTGCGTGCGTGCGTGCGTGCGTGCGTGCGTGCGTGCGTGCGTGCGTGCGTGCGTGCGTGCGTGCGTGCGTGCGTGCGTGCGTGCGTGCGTGCGTGCGTGCGTGCGTGCGTGCGTGCGTGCGTGCGTGCGTGCGTGCGTGCGTGCGTGCGTGCGTGCGTGCGTGCGTGCGTGCGTGCGTGCGTGCGTGCGTGCGTGCGTGCGTGCGTGCGTGTGTGTTCTTTCATTCATTTGACTGCAGCCATGCTGGGGCATTGCCTTTAAGAAATTTAGTTGAGCACATCAACCCCAGTACTTATTTTTTAATCCTGATACTTGTTTTATCAGACTGCTAAGTTATAGGGACATATACACACCAACATCGGTTGTCAAGTGGTGGTGGGTAACAAACATGGACACACACACACATATATACATACATATACATACATATGATGAGATTCTTTTTCATCTACTAAATCCACTCACAAAGCTTTAGTTGGCCCAAGGCTATAATAAGACACTTGTCCAAGGTACCACATAGTGGGACTGAACCTGGAACAATGTGGTTGGGAGACAAACTTCTTACCATTCAGGCACACTTGCACCTATAAATATATGTAGATATATAAATAATCACTAATTTACTTATATTTACTGGCTATGTTGAGTTAATCCATTTCGTATGGTTTCAATGTTTGTATGATAGATATGCTTGCTGACATTATCTCATATGTGTATGTGTGTATATTGTCTTGGGAGGGTCATAACACCAATAATAATGACAAATGACCAAGATCTTTGGCATTATGCTGCGCTTGAGAAGATCCATCAAGCCAAGTGAAATCATAGGCATCACGTAAAAGTACCCATTACACTCTTAGAGTGGTTGGTATTAGGAAGGGCATCCAGCCATAAAATCCATGAAAAATCAGACTAAAGTCTGGTCCAGCTTGCCAGCCCTGCTCAAACTGTCCAACCCATGCCAGCATGGACAACGGACGTTAAATGATGATGATGATAATGATGAATAACAGAAGCACTGATTCAACAACCACTTCTTTATTCTTAATCAATTGGTTTAATATCTTACCAACTAATTAATCAATCAGTTGTTTGTCAAAAGTCCTTTTGTCACTGTTTGCAACCTCATCAATGACATGCCTCCTCTCTTCAAGGTCTGCCTTAAGTCTATCTGAGAATTAGTCTTGTATATGTGTTTGTGCAAATGTAGATGTACGTTTGTGTTTGCTTACAAAGGAAGGGAAATGTGAGAGTAAACAAAGAGTATGTGTGTGTATGGTTGTGTGTGTACACCTGCATGACTGCCTGTTTTCATGTTTGTGGGTGTGCATGCACTAACCATCTGTGACCTCATTAATGATACAGCTGTTTGTTCAAGGTCAATTCGATCTCAGATATGCTGGGATTGCTTGTCATCCTGTGAAAATTTACGGGTGTAGTTTCTTATGTGGGGATGAGGAAAGGGAATGAGAGAACAAGATAAGTGTGTATATGTGTGGGCATGCACATGAGTGTATGGTCTAGTGTGAATGTTTGTGTGGTTGAGTGGATTCTGTGAATGTGTGTGTGTGTGTGTGTGTGCACGCACACCTGCATGTGCATGCAGTGTGGCAGTTTTTCTAAACAGGAAAGTGTCTGTGTATATCTGCATGTGCACATTCTTATGTGCATGTATTCCTGCATGTGTGCACATGTGCAGTTTACATGTGCATGTCTAATCTTGTGTATGTGTGTATGGTGTGTGTGCATGAATGTGCGTGGTTGTGTATTCCTGCATTCTTTTGTATATGTGCTTGTGTGCATGCATATCTCTGTATGTGCATGGATGTGTATGGTTGTGTTTTAGAATTGCTTGTGATTACATGTATGTATTTGTATGGATTTCCTCATATCCTGCTGTTATTCTAATCTTATCCTATCTGTACCTACCTATACATGCATGCATATGCGCATGTGCATGGACGTGTATGGTTGTATATTGGAGTTGGACATATTTACATGCATCCTGCTGCCATTCTAATCCTACCCTTTATATACCTGCCTATACTACCTTACACATGCCCACTTCTAGGAATTTAGCAGAAAGACTAAATGAATGCTGGCAGGAATATAATGATAGGAAACAGTCATCTATACTCTATTAGCATGCCAAAGATCAACATGGTAGCATGCTGAGCTGAATTAACATCAATATCTTGTCTAAACACCCTAGAGATCTTTCACTTCAACAGATATGCGAGTTTGTTCTTGTAAATAAGACATTGTCAATACTGAATAGAAAATATACATACCAGGTAGTAGAACCACAATGTTACTGTTACCACCCATGCAATATATATATATATATATATATATATATATATATATATAAGTCAGTAAATAGTGGGGTTGTGTTAACCGCACGTGGAGAAATAATAGGAAAATGAAAAAAAGCCAGAATGCTGAACTGGAAGCATAATTTAATAAAGATTTTTTCTAACCGGTTTTCATTGCGATGAAAGCAAATTATCAAGAAGAAGGAGAATGAAAATGTTTTTTTACAAAGAAGTACAAAAAAGTACAAAATGAAGAAAATAATATATAAAACAATAATATATAAAAAAATAATAAATATACCCATACATTATATTGTCTTTGAGCTTTTGTAGTTCAATAGTAGTTCATGTATAAATTGGTAGGAAAAATAGGGATGCATGAGAGTTGAGAGTTTTGTTAGGTTTAAAAAAAAGGGTTAAAAGTTTGTGTTAAGCAGGAAATGTGGTGTCAAAACAGGAAGTGTGTGTAAGGGGAGACAAGTGTTTTTAGTTAGAGTTATGAACTCTTTTTTTCCAAACAGGAAATTTGTGTCTGTTCATAGAGAAATAAGGTCACTGAGGGGTGTGTGTGTTAAGAAATGGTTGGAATTTCTCTATGAAAAGATTCTCCTTGTTGATTCTTTCTTGTGTGGAGATTCTGTCTTTACATTGATAGAAAGGGAATATAATGAATTTAGGGTTTTTGTTTCTGGCGCAAGAGTCTATGTGGCCACTGAGTGAATACCGCCAAATTCCACTCAGTGACCACATAGACTCTTGAGCCAGAAACAAAAACCCTAAATTCATTATATTCCCTTTCTATCAATGTAAAGACAGAATCTCCACACAAGAAAGAATCAACAAGGAGAATCTTTTCATAGAGAAATTCCAACCATTTCTTAACACACACACCCCTCAGTGACCTTATTTCTCTATGAACAGACACAAACTTCCTGTTTGGAAAAAAAGAGTTCATAACTCTAACTAAAAACACTTGTCTCCCCTTACACACACTTCCTGTTTTGACACCACATTTCCTGCTTAACACAAACTTTTAACCCTTTTTTTTAAACCTAACAAAACTCTCAACTCTCATGCATCCCTATTTTTCCTACCAATTTATACATGAACTACTATTGAACTACAAAAGCTCAAAGACAATATAATGTATGGGTATATTTATTATTTTTTTATATATTATTGTTTTATATATTATTTTCTTCATTTTGTACTTTTTTGTACTTCTTTGTAAAAAAACATTTTCATTCTCCTTCTTGATAATTTGCTTCATCGCAATGAAAACCAGTTAGAAAAAATCTTTATTAAATTATGCTTCCAGTTCAGCATTCTGGCTTTTTTTCATTTTCCTATATATATATATATATATATATATATATATATATATATATATATATACACACACACACACATGGGTGTGTCCGTGTGTATAGATGGGCATGTGTATTACTAATTTGTTCATATTTACTAGGACCATGTACAGTCAATTATTTTCCTATAACTTGTACAATAAATATGTTAGTTGACAGTGTTTCATATATATTTGTATGTGTGTGTGTGTGTGTGTGTATACATATGTACACACACACACTCACATATATGTTATAATTAAATTTGTCAGTATATATTTCCAATGGTATTAAGAAAGAAGTCTATTGTATGCATGCACAAGTGTATGTATGCATGCATGTGCATACATATGCATTTAAGTAAGCTTGTATTCTTTTTCTTCAAGTGTTTGCTAGCTGTAAACAATGGCCTACTGGCAGTGTCATTTGCTTGCAATCCACTGTGAGAATATATCTAGGCCTCTTGACGTGTTGCAGCATCTTTGTAAACAAAAGGCTCATTCACAAAGTATCATTTGTTTCCAGTTTTCCACATAACCATGTCCATGCTGTTTGTTATTCAGCAGGCTGGAAAATTATTGCCTTGCTTGATAGCAAGTGTGGTTTACAAGAAGGGCATCTGGCCTACAAAATTCTGCCCAACATATATGTAAACATAGAAAATAAGATATTAAAGTTATGATGATGTTGATGAGTGTGTGTATTAACATTTACATACCTGCCCAATGGACTGTTTGATAAGAAACATAACATCTTCAATTTCTTTTAAACTGTCACAATATTCTCCCAGAATCCATAGAGCAGCTCTGAAAATCCTACAATAGATAGAGAAAGTAAAGTGTTAGTAAAACAATGAGAATGTAAAAGAATAGACCTCCATGTGTGTCTTAAACAATTAGAGAAAATGTTAAGTGGGGCAACAGGTACCTGAGAGAAGACAACATTGTAAGAATACACAGTAAGAGCACAACAGTGTCTTTTAATTGGAATGTGAGTGAAAGCAGAGTGTAAGTGAAATCAGAATGTGAATGAAAGTAGATTCTAAATAAAAGACAATGAAGAGAGTATAAAAGACAATACTAAATCAAAGAGAGTAATGAATTTAAAATAGACATGTGTGAAGAGTGAAGGCGCAGGAGTGGCTGTGTGGTAAGTAGCTTGCTTACCAACCACATGGTGGTGTGTTTACGTTCCCGTAACTTAGCGGTTCGGCAAAAAGAGACCAATAGAATAAGTACTAGGCTTACAAAGAATAAGTCCTGGGGTCGATTTTCTCGACTAAAGGTGGTGCTCCAGCATGGCCACAGTCAAATGATTGAAACAAGTAAAAGAGTAAAGAGTATGAGAGATTAACAAATTTGTAAGTGAAAAATCAAATATGGGAGAAAAATGAAATGAGGAGAAAAATGAATGTCTGGATGTGTATGTGAGGTGGTGGAACTAAAGAGAGAGGGAGACAGAGAAAGTATAAAGTGTGAGAGAGGAAGATGACTGAATGAGTAAAAGAGAGTAAGAGAGAGCTGAGTAAAGTAACTCACTTGAGAGCTTTTATGGTGGGGAAAACCTCAAGTAATTTAGTGATGACCAATGGCTGCAGCTGCTCAAACCTTTGAACAGCTTCTCGGACAAACACCAATACATCAGCAGCAGCCAGTTCATTCTGGTCGCCGAGGAACTCCATCAGCTGTATAAAACACAAAACAAAATAAACAAGCCTCATTCAATAAAGATTACAAACAACATCTTAAAACTAGAATCTGAAGAGCTGTGTCATGGAATCATGGAATTTTTACTGTAATTCGTAGTTCATAATGTGGATCCCTTTGCATTAGACCCAGTATTCAATATTATTACCGAAAATAGGAGTTTTCTGATCCACCACTGGTACTTACTTCATTGGGCATAAATCCCTCATATCAGTAGACAGCTCTCAATTATTAAAAAACATACTGAAAGTCAATGATGAAATTATATGATAGGGGTGATGATGATGAAAAAGATAATAATGATGATGTTTTCTAACAAGTGTACAAGGTCATGAACTTACGGAAAGGGATTGTAAAAAATTTTAACCACACTCCTATCTTAAGTGATAAAAAGACAATTTTTGATACCCAGTAGGTTTCAAACTCAGAACCAAAATTAAACACAGCACTTGCGTGTATAGAACATCTCCACCATTCATAGACGCAACATCAAATTTTAGAATGACAATCAACATAATAAAAACAGTAAAACAATGTAACCAAGTCAGAAATATCTTACATCTCATCTGGAATTGGCAAAGTAAGTATCAGTTATATACTGATGTGATGAAGGAAATTTTTCTCCCACACAAGCTGAACTTTAGATTATCTTCCTTCTTAGAATGGTTTGTGCTCCTATGTTTGCTTTGGCATGGTTTCTATTGAGGGATGCTCTTTTCACGCCAATCACTTTACAGAGTACATGTGAGCATTATTTTCTTGACACCAGTACTAGTGAGATCATCATGAAGCCCACAAGTCTAAAATACCCTTTGACTAAGTAAGGCTACAGTAGAGAAGCAGACGGGCTACTTTATACTAGGAGACAAGAGATTAGAGTAGAGAAGAAGAGAACAGACCAGATTTCTAGTTGTAGAGGAGCTCTGTGTCTACTCACATTATAGAAATGGGTAGGAGTAAACAGGGTAGAGCTGGAAAAAAGAGACAAAATAGGGTGATAATATGTCAGGGTGGAATCTTAAGGTAGGCGAACAGAAGAACATGAGAGTGGGTGGGTAGAGGTTACAAGGACATATGGAAAAGTAGAAGATGAATATAATGAATGAAGAACAAATGTTAAGTAATAGTCAGTGATAAATATATATTGAAGGGAAGGTACAAAAGATTAGATGATGACTATGAAGGTTGAGTAGAATTGAGGAGTACAAGTAGTGAATGGTGGGTAGGGGTGGAGGGGTAATTGATGATACATATGAGTTAATAGGGAAGATAGAGAAAAGGGTGAAGAGTAGAAAACAGTAATAAGTATCACAATGAATTTTAGAAAATAGTTAAATATAATTTCTACTATACTTTTTCTTGGAGATTATCCAAAAACAAACATTTTAATACCTCATTTGTGAAATTTGGATGAATATTTTAGGAAATATGACAATTTGAATGGTCTGTGAAATGGTTGAAATTGTACCTAACTTGCGTAAATGAATCATCATCATCATCATCGTTTAACATCCGCTAACCATGCTAGCATGGGTTGGACGATTTGACTGAGGACTGGTGAACTGGATGGCTACACCAGGCGCCAATCTGATTTGGCAGAGTTTCTACAGCTGGATGCCCTTCCTAACACCAACCACTCCAAGAGTGTAGTGGGTGCTTTTACGTGTCACCCGCACGAAGGCCAGTCAGGCGGTACTGGCAACGGCCGCGCTCGAAATGGTGTATTTTATGTGCCACCTGCACAGGAGCCAGTCCAGCGGCACTGGCAACGATCTCACTCGAATGTCTTTTCACGTGCCACTGGCACAAGTGCCAGGAATGATCACGCTCAAATGGTGCTATTTACGTGACACCGGCACGGAAGCCAGACAGCTGCTCTGGCAACGATCACGCTCGGACAGTGCCCTTAGTGCTCCACTGGTACAGGTGCCATCATGATTTCGCTTGCCCAACAGGTCTTTGCAAGTCGAGTTTAGTGTTCAATGAAAGAGACGTTGGCATGGGTGCCGGTCTACAAATTTAGTTCGATGTCGATTTCACTTGCCTCAACAGGTCTTCGCAAGTGGAGTTTAGTGTCCAATGAAGGAATGGTATGCATAAGTGGGCTGGCTACATCCCTGGCAGAGGCCTTGGATTTTGGTCTCACTTGGCTTGCCGGGTCTTCTCACGCACAGCATATTTCCAAAGGTCTCGGTCAGAAGTCATTGCCTCAGTGAGGCCCAATGTTCGGAGGTCATGCTTCACCACCTCATCCCAGGTCTTCCTGGGCCTGCCTCTTCCACGGGTTCCCTTAACCGTTAGGGTATGGCACTTTTTCACACACCTATCCTCATCCATTCTCGCCACATGACCATACCAGCGCAATCGTCTCACTTGCACACCACAACTAATGCTTCTTAGGTTCAACTTTTCTCTCAAGATACTTACACTCTGTCGGGTATGCACACTGACATTACTCATCCATCAGAGCATACTGGCTTCATTCCTTGCGAGCTTACGCATGTCATCAGCAGTCACGGCCCATGCTTTACCGCCATGTAGCATGGCTGTTCGTACACATGTGTCATACAGTCTGCCTTTTACTCTGAGTGAGAGGCCCTTTGTCGCCAGCAGAGGTAAGAGCTCTCTGAACTTTGCCCAGGCTATTCTTATTCTAGCAGCTACACTTTCAGTGCACCCTCCCCCACTACTAACTTGGTCACCCAGATAGCGGAAGCTATCAACTACGTCTAGTTTTTCTCCCTGGAATGTGACAGAAGTTGTTTTCTGCACATTTACAGTGTTTATTGCACCACAACATCTTCCTAGTTAACCTGCCTTTGATATTGCTGCATCTCTTATGTGTCCATAGCTTACACTGGGTACATTTTATGGAGTTTCTACCTACACCTTTTCTACAGATCGAGCAGGACCATCTACCTGAAGGGGTTTGTGGTTTGTCTACCTTCCTACTTATTAGGATTTTGGTTTTAGCTAGGTTGACTCTAAGGCCCTTCGATTCTAGTCCCTGCTTTCACACCTGAAATTTCTCCTCTAGTTCTGATAGTGACTCAGCAATTAGTGCAAGGTCATCAGTATAGAGGAGCTCCCAGGGGCATCCTGTCTTGAATTCCTCTGTTATCGCCTGGAGGACTATGATAAATAGGAGGGGACTGAAGACTGAACCTTGGTGGACCCCTACCTCTACCCGGAATTCTTCACTGTACTCGTTGCCAACCCTCACCTTACTGACAGCGTCCCTGTACATGGCTTGCACAGCTCTCACTAACCACTCATCTATCCCTAGTTTTCTCATTGACCACTAGATAAGGGAGGGGGAACCCTGTC
Organism: Octopus bimaculoides; assembly: GCF_046866305.1. Classification (NCBI taxonomy): domain Eukaryota; kingdom Metazoa; phylum Mollusca; class Cephalopoda; order Octopoda; family Octopodidae; genus Octopus; species Octopus bimaculoides. Next base: position 31,626,550 of record NC_142945.1, on the reverse strand, counting down.
AAAGGCTTTCTCCATGTCAACAAAAGCCAGGTACAGAAGTTTATCTTTGGCTAGGTGTTTCTCCTGCAGCTGTCTTACCAGAAATATAGCATCAGTGGTGATTTTTCCTGGAATGAACCCAAACTGCATCTCATCTAAACTGATTCTTCCCTAATTTGTTGGGCTATGACCGTCTCCGTGACTTTCATTACCTGGTCCAACAACTTGATACCTCTGTAGTTGTTTGTGTCTAGGGTGTCACCTTTACCTTTGTAGCAGTTGACTATGGTGCTGCTACACCATTCATTGGGTATGACTCCTTCGTGTATTACCTGATTAACTATACGGGTCATTAGGCTATAGCCAACACAGCTAGATATTTTGAGCATCTCTGCAGTGATTCCTGATGGGCCGGGGGCTTTTCCTGTCTTCATACTCTTGATCGCTTTGTGATGTCATATCTTTGAAACTGAGGTGATAGTCATCTTCAAATTACACAAATTAATAGTGACTGTAGTATAGTAGCTGCCTAATTTTTTTCAGGTTCTAAGAAAGAAAACCGTTTTTGGCCATATTTTAAATATTAATGTAAAGCCCATTTTGTTATATGTTTATTATATGATTGATTTTTTAAGTGTTTTCAGAACTACCTAAACCCAAAACTACAAGCTACAGGAACTTGAGTTTTGACACATTTGTAGTAGGTATGAAGGTAAATAATCATGGGACATGACAGTATTTCCATAAAATTTTAACAGACGATTAAAAATGGCTATGTAAGTTGGATTTTCCCCCATTATTTTATCACCATAGCTTTGGACATGATGGGGAGGGGAAGCTTGAAAAAAATTTTGGAATATATGATTTAATTTGTAGACTGGTTTTGGCCAATCTTTCTTGAACTAGGCACTTAAAAAGCAATTGGAGATAAAGCAATTATAATAGGAATAAAAATGAAAATATTTTGAGACAAAAAGGTAAGTGATTTAAGAGAAATTTAGCTGCTGTTTCTAGCACATCCCATAATGACCTGGTAAGACACTAGAAACAGCAGCTAAATCTCCTTTAAAGCACAAACCTTTTCCCCCTCAAGATATTTTCATAACTTTTTTCTCCTGCCACAAAGACTTACTTCTCTTATTGCTTTTTAAGTGCCTGGTGCCAAAACATTTGGCCCAAATCAGTTCAGGGCAGCAGGAAGGGGTGGGTTAAATAAATCAAAAATTTTTGAAAATTTTGTTTTATAAAAAGCTTCCTGTCTTCCTTTCTAAGGCTATGGTGATAAAAAAAAAACAGGGAAAATCCCCATCAAAATGGAGAAAATCCAACAAATCCTACAAATAATTACATGAAATTACAGCTATCACAAGCATTTCAGGTATATTCAGGCATGGTTATACTGTGATCCATTGTCTATAGGGAGTTCAGTTTTGATACACTGGTATGGGGTACAAAACTGAATCTTTCTAAGTTTGGAGTTTTACAATAAATTTAATAAGTATCCTTGAATAGATCTCTAGAAGGGATGACACACAAAACTTGACCATACAAAACCCCATTTTTTGTACATCATTTTCATGACAAAATACCTATTTTCCTTGGGAAATTATATATCATTTGAAAGTTCTGGATATGAACTTTGTTCTCATATAGTTTTAATCAAAATCTAACACTTTCATAAGATGTCAGTGAACCTCAAATACTCTGGTATTTCCACTCGTTCACAAAGTTTATCCAGTAATTTCTTTGACTGCTAAATGGTAGCCCTCAATCTAGTTCAGTGCATTTGAGCGCTATAACTTAAGTTGTGTTGATAATCATACATGCAGGCAGAGGAATTTTTTAGATTTATTTCAATATAAATCTCAATGGTGGTACACCAAATAATTGTTACGAAATATAAAGTGAAAATCAGCACTTGTGAAAATGTAAGCATTATGAAAAAACATCCAACTGTATTCAAAATTGTGGAAAAAATTTTTAAAACATCACATCAGATTTTAATAGCCAACAAAATAATATTCACTGCACAATATAATTTTTATTGATGAAAACAGACCAATATTTCTCTAAGAAATATGAAATTCACTCATACAAGAATATGTAAGAGATAAAATTCATATATTGCTCAGTACAAAGCAATAAGGAATAAACATCAATATGACAATTACCTGCTAATTTTGGACTCTAGAGGCCCTATTTAACTGAATTTAGTGCAAATTCTTGGAGAAATATGTTGACTTACCAATTAATTTGTCCATTTCTTGAAATTCTGGATCAAAATTGATATTTGAATCCTTGAATTTGTTTTGTGCATGACCTTTTGCTGAGTGGGAAGCCATCAGTTTGACAAGTAGCGTCAATATGTGCTAATCATATACAAAAAGCATCAGTATACCACCTTCGTTTTTTCACTTTGTGCTTTTTTGCCCTACCTTGGTCAGAATCAGCAATCTTCATGATGATTTAGCAAAAAATTTTTCTAATGGTCTAAAACTCTTGAAGAAATTATGTTCTTTTCTAAGTGAAAATTAACAATAAAATTTTCACTTTTATATTTCATAACGATTATCTGATTTTTATATCAAAATAAAGCTCAAACATTCATTTATGTGTGTATATAATTTTTAACTAAACTCGAGTTATAGTGCTCGAGCACATTGAACTAGAACAAGAGCTACTGTTTAGCAGATAAAAAAAAAGACAAACATGGAAAATGCATGAAAAGACCAGGATGTTTGAGGGACCCTAACATGATATGTAACTGTTGCATATATGAGAAGTTCACATCCAAAGCTTTCAAATGATATATAATTTTTCATACAAAAATTTATTTATGTTCAAACTGTGCTTGTCTCCATTGTACAGCACTCTATAGGGATACCTAATATTGATACATTATTATAACTAATCTGCTGACAAGGAAGGGATGAGAAAAAGGGCAATGATATGTGGGTGGGTAGTTCGAAAGAGTGAGCGGATATGTAACACATGAGGAGAGTAAGAGATGTATGGAGGTTGAGAAGGACAGATCATTTGCTAACACAAAATGATGATCAATGTAAAATGTGAGTGACAAAGAGCAATATTAGGGATGAAGGCTAGACTAAAAGTGAAGTGGTTCCAGGCAATGAGAAAGAGAACTGGTATCATAGAAAAAGATGTTGAAATAGGCAATTTAATTACTACAGTCACAGAATACTATAGTTAAAAGTTGTTAGTGAATGAGAGATGATAAGCAGTGAGGAATACTTGAGGAAGAAATTGAATGAGGGCTTAGTTGTCTGTATGTCTATGTCTATATACACCCATACATATGCATACATACATTGTGCTTCTGGAATCTCAAGTTTCACCAAGATATCACTCAGGTAAGACATGTTCTGTAAAACCTGATTAACTATATTGGTGACTAGACTATACCCTACTCTGCTAGATATTTGAAGCATCTTGGAAGTAATTCCTGATTGACTAGAGGTTTTCCCAGTCTTCATATCTTAAACTGCTTTATCTATCATACTACATGCATTTTCAAAAAATTCTATATTGAAAATAATACTAAAGGAGATTGTAACAAAGGACAAAATTTTTATGATTATCGTAATTATTATTATCATTACAATAACATTATCCTTGTCATTATCAGTATCAGTTTTAATGACAGCAAGATAAACAAAGTATGAATGATTCAAGACACCAGAATGTCATCACCTGTTTTAATTGGTTTGTGCTTCTCATGAGCACACACGAAAGCACCAAGTCTTTGGTATTTTTTTTTAAATATAAGAGTTGAGAGTGTGTAAGTAAAATTTATTTATTAGTACATATTTCAATGTCCAATGATAAGATGAATGTGATTTAGATGTATGATGTTAATACCACTTCTTCCACACACACACGTGTGTGTATGTATATATATATATACCGGAGTAAGCACATAAAATGTGCAACAAGGTGGAAAAAAGAGTACTCAAATACCAGATGTTGAGTAATATGCTTTATTTAAAAGCAGCAGAAATATAACAAAAGACTGAGTTTCACGTTCCCGTTCATCGGACAGTTTTGTTAGAAATGGAAAGGAATAACAATGCAATCAAAAGTAATATAAAATTTGAAACACACAGATCTGTTTGAGTGGTCGTTTCAAATAACGGTCATGGATGCGTAATGAACAAAACAAATGAATTTAATATAGATTCATCCTATTTTTTAAAAAAATATTGAAGAAAACCTTAAATAGAAAAATGGGCGAGAAAAATCAAATAAAGTATAAATTGAATAATAAAAATTAATACAATAATATAATGTATAAAAGTAAGTACTTGTACATCGACTACGCGCGTTTCATGGCTGAATTAGGACTATATAAAATCATATAAGAAAACCATATCCAAGTTCATTAGAATGGAAAAATGAGTTTACTCCCAAAAGCAGTCACTCTTCAGGTCAAACACCTAAAAGATCTAAAAACCTAAAAGTTTAACTTACCTCATAATATGTTAAAGAATAAAAAATATATATAAAGAAACAAACCTGTAATGTAATCCCTAAGTTAAAGACATTAATATTATTATTAAAAGTTACGAGCTAAAAATATTCAAATATAACTTTTAATAATAATATTAATGTCTTTTAGGTTTGTTTCTTTATATATATTTTTTATTCATTATTTTTATTCCTTATCATATTATGAGGTAAGTTAAACTGATGCACAGCAATAATTAAAGAGAAAATTAGCAAAAGAAAATGAATTAGCATTATTTATGTATCCACTATTCCATGTTGGTATTGGTTGGTTTAGTCACAAGTCTTTGTTGGTATCTTTCCAAGGCTTAGCATCCTATATCAGCGTTAACCACTTCTACTCACATCTTTTTCAAACATCCTCTTTAAAAAGTTCCTATGTATATCATTGTGAAGGCTCATGGCTCAGTGGTTAGAGCGTCAAGCTTACGATCGCGAGGTTGAGTTCGAATCCCGGACCGGGCTGCGTGTTGTGTTCTTGAGCAAGACCAGTATGCATGGGCGACTGCTGGTCTTCCATGGAAAACCAACCTTGCCTGGACTTGTGCCTCAGAGGGTAACTTTCTAGGTGCAATCCCATGGTCAGTCATGACCGAAGGGGATCTCAGCATGTATATCATTTGACATTTTCACCCAACAGTCATTCTTTAAGCATATCACACATTCATACCTTCAGAGTTTTCTCTCTTGTACACAACAGCAGATAACTCTGATGCCCTATCATTTATGCACACTAACATTATATACCCAGTAGAGTATGCTTGTTTCATTTCTTTTCAGTCTTTGCATATTCTCCATGTTCAGTGTCCTTGGCTTACTACCATATAATACTGCACTTCATACATAAGCATCATACAGACAATCAAACAAACAGAGAGAGAAGCCTCTGTTGTAAACAGGTAATAGTTCCTTGAACATTTTCCACCTTGTCTTTATCTGGTTACTATGCTTTCATCACATCAATCTCCTCTGTTGATTAGGTTATTTGGCAGAAGCTGTCAACTAATTCTAATGAGCCTTCATGGCAACTGAGAAAATCAAGTATTCTAAGTGCTAGGTACTCCTGTGCATTTCTCTTACATATAAATTCCCCTCTCTCAACATACCCAAGATCTCACATCACTTGTGTACTCATAGTTTGCTAAATTGACCTTAAAGCCTCTCAATTCTAAACCCTCCTTCCATGTTTAGAACTTTCCTTCATTGGCTTGCGTAGATATAAGAACTAGGTTATCAATATACAGAAGTTCTAATGGACAGACTCTTAAACTCTTCCACTATAGTTTGGAGAACAATAATAAATAGAAGGGTGATTAAAACCTGATGAACACTTATCTGCACACTAAATACCTCATTGTAAGCACTGCCAACTTTCACAACAATCCTTGTATGGCTCTCACAAAACATTCTGTTCCCATTTTCTAAGAAACCACTGGATTACAGAGCATGAACCCTCTCAAAAAAAATGCTAGGTATAATGACTTCTTGGCTATAAACTTCTCTTGCAATTACCTTGCTAAGAAGTGAGCATTAGAAGCATCACATGCCACACAACTGCAACTCCATCTCATCTAAGCTAGTTCTCTGACTGGGATAACACCTTATGCACTATCTGATCAACAATATAAGTAAACAGGGAAAATCCTCCTTCACTAGGTGTTTCCAGCATTATGGTGACTACCTTGGTGATCTAATTAATTGCTCTGTCTTAATATTCTTAATCACATATTTTACAACATAGCATAAATAGCCTTATTGTTCTCTACACAGCTGAAAATTGAGAAAAAAGCTATTGGGGTTGCCTGTCAATATAACTAGCAAATAACAAAAAAGACTTACCACTGGTATTATAGCACTGGCAACATCAGGAAATTTAACGCTGCATTGATGCAGAGTACGCACCAGTAACTGTCGGTATTTCCCAGTATCTTCATACTCAACATTATTTGTCTTTACAACCTCCTTTTTTAAAATCAAAACCATCTGGAACAGAAGAGAAATAAAATAAGTGGAAACATTTTCAATTTTCTTGATGTAGATGTGCATTAGTATTACCAAAAAGGTTCTCTCTCTCTTTCCCTATATACATATGTGTATGTATTATATGCATACACACACATTTATATTATATATCATCATTATCAATTTATATTCACTGTCATTGCTGGCATAAAATGGAAAATTTGACAGAACTTATATTCCATTTATCTGTTATTGATTATACTTGTGCCACACTAAGAGTTCTCCTATTAATCAGATCATTGGTAAATAATTGAAATTGAGAATTACCTAACAACAGTAGCAAATTCTGTGTAATTGGCATCTATGATGATGGATTATTTCCCTGTTTGCTGTCTGTGATTCTTCTAGCCAATCACTGGTGTTCTACATAATGTGCATTGATTCTTAATGAATCCTTTTAACTGAACTATGTGTGTGTGTGTGTGTGTGTGTGTGTGTGTGTGTGTGTGTGTATATATATATATATATATATATATATAAAAGCATACATACATACATTTAACAGATGGGCTGTTTCACAACCACATAATTTCAAATTCAGTTCCATTGCACCTTGGGCAACTGTCTACTGCTATAGTCTCGGCTGACCAATGCCTTATAAATGAAAATAGTACACAGAAACTATACAAAGCCCATTCTCATTCTCACTCTGTCTCTGTCTCTCTTTCTTTCTGAGTTTGTCTGTTTATTTACATTTGCACTTCTCAAAAAATTACAGGATTATAAGTGATGATATTGTTGTCATTTCCTCTTTCAGAGGGAATGGCTGGCTCTACACCTTAAAAAAATATGCAGGATATGACTGCTTATGGATGAGCAGGCAAGAAGGCATGCAGACAGACAGGCAGGCCCAAGAATAACTATGTGGTTTACAACTTCACAAGCAGATGGTGTCAAGTTCACTCCTACTGCACAATATCTTGAACAAATATCTTATGTATGGTGAACCAATAACTTGTGAGTAAATTTGGTATTTGGTAGACAAAACTGTATGAAGTCCATCAAGAGTGTGTATGTGTGTGTGTGTGAATATTTACTTCCTGCACATTGCAAAAAAGAAAAAAATGTGAACTACGAACAATGAAGTGTGTCACATATCCTTGTCAATGAACTGTCCACTAGCTCTACACTTACAAAAACATACAGAATACAAAATCTCTTACATGAAAAACAATGTTTCAATAATATGTATTCATCTGATCTTTGCTAACAAGGAAAAATAGACACAAGACAAATAAGAAAAGATGAATCATCTCCACAACAAATCTATTCCCATCCCTGCTATCATACTTTAACAACTGAAAGTTTACACAATGCCACGACCCTCTCTAAAATTCTCCCTCTCATTTGAGGGACTCCTTCATCCTCTAAGTTACAATGTGACCTCACTAGAGCTGTTTCCATGAACAAAGCAACCACTAGACTCTATAAAATAGATGATATTAGGAGATGTATCCAGCTGCAGATACTATGCCAAAACTGAGACACTGAAGTAAGACATGATCCTCCAAACTATTGGAACCTATTGGAATCAAATCATCCAGCCCATAACAGCATGGAAAGCAGATATGAAATGACAATGATGTGAATAAGTAGTGCTTCTCAAAATAACCAGTGGAAGATTTTTGTATGGGTACTGTGGTGAAAGGTAGGAGTATGAGTGGTGATACATTAGCTAAATAGTTTTTAAGATTTTGACTCCTGTTTAAATACTAACATTAAAGGGATTTAAATGTAATATTTTCAGAAACTATTTGTTTACTTCATTCATAGCAATAGCAATAACCACACTAAACATAACATCAACAATAATAACAGTCTTTAAATTGTGAATTAGTCAATAAAACTAAATGCATATCATGTAAGCTTATAGTAGTCAGCTACAGCAGTGTCGTGCAGTGGCAAAAAGTCATGCAAATCAAATTTATTGGTATCCAGCAATAAATTATTCAGGCATGATATTGCAAATACCAATATTTAAAAGGAGGAGGTGGTAAGTGAGGTGGCAGGATCATTAGCATGCCGGGCAAAATGCTTAGTGACATTTTGTCTATCTCTATGTTCTGAGTTCAAATTCCACTAAGGTTGACTTTGCCTTTTATCCTTTTATAGTTAATAAAATAAGTACCAGTTGAGCACTAGAGCTGACGTAATCAACTTACGCCTTCCTTTAAATTGCTGGTCTTGTGCCAAAATTTCAAACCAATATTTAAAAGGAGGTGGGTGTTGAATGAGGACATTGAAAAAGTCTAATAAAAGAAAAAGGGCAATAGTTAAAGTTTGGGTGACAGCAGCAGCGTCAGTGTTCAAGTTAAAGAAATAACAAACTACTGCCTCTTTTTTAACAACTATTCCTCTCTGTGTGCGTGTGTGTGTGTGTGCATGTGCATACACATACGAACATATGTGCGCATGCATTTGTGTTACCTAGTTTTGATGTCATGCTCTAAGTGTAAAAAAATGTCACTAGCTGCTGTGGCAATATACATTCATGCATATAGTAAGTAAAGACCCCCTTTGGTCATGAATGACCATGGAAAGTTACTCCCTGAGGCACAAGTCCAAGCAAAATTTTTATTTAAGGCCACCAGTCACCCATGCATACCAACCTCCCCTCTTCATACCACCAATGTTATCTAAGGGAAATGTTATCTAAGGGAAAGGTAAAGTTCGATACAACTTGGCACTAGTGTCATCACAACTCATTCCTACAGTTGAGCTAACTGGAGCAACATGAAATAAGGTGTCTTGCTCAAGAACACAACACAACCTGGTTCAGAAATCAAACTTACTACCTCATGATTGTGAGCCCAACACTCTAACCACTGAGCCATGCACCTTTCCACATTTATGCATGCACACATATAGAAATACACATCTATTCACATACAAATAAATGCATATGCACACACACACATACACCTATAACTATACATTCATGCATGTATACAAGTGATCTATTAGTGGGAATGGTAAATAGCTTTTAATTTTTGTCAGTTGAGCATCTTGCAATTTTCTGAAGGAGTGCATAACATGTGCTTCTGATTTTTCCTGTGGCAGCCAAATTATATGCAATGATTTCTTGGTGGTGAAACAAGATACAGTTATTTCTTGGTTTTATTATATAAGCTGGGCAGAACACACTAACAGATTTTGATGATAAGTTTTGGACAAGATTGGATAGAATGGACTATTCTGACATAACAAAAGAATGAAACAACACAACTCAAAATTTACATTCTTGTCCAGATGGAATCCTGGTTTCCTAAGTTGTGGAGAGGTCTATGTAAGAACAGCACTATCTTCATAGTATATAATTTTAGCAAAGTAGAAATGGAAAGATATATATAAAAGATTATTAAATTTTTTTTTTATTTCAGACTATCTATAGCCATTGAAAATTGTGTAGTGAATTTTCTAAGCATAACACTTAAGTACTGGTTTCTATGAACCATATCATAAGCCTAATCAAAATCTAAGGTATATCAAAAAATAAAAATCAAATTATCCACATTGAATTATAAAAAGAATAGTAAATAATGTGTCCAATACAAGGCTGTCTGTGAATGAAGTAATATTCAACTTACATGCAGATTATTATAATGCAACATTAGCTAGTACAGGATATACTGAATATATTAAATATATTCCTAAGAAGCAAATTACCAAAGATCTCAATCATTTGTCATCGCCTCCATGAGACCCAACATCCAAATACTGTACTTCACCACCCCATCCCATGTCTTCCTGGGTCTACCTCTTCTACAGGTTCCCTCCACACTTAGTGATTGGCACTTCTACTTTATTATACTGAGGTGCATCTCTATTGTGCAATATAACTGGTATGTATATACAATTATATGTGTACAAGTGGGTACAACTATGGTGCTGATGTATTTATCGTTATTTACTGACTAGCATACCTGTGCCATCAAAAAATGCTGACAGTTTTATCAATGATGGGAAATGGCACATCAATACAATGGGAGAAACCAGTGATAAATGCCAGCAATCTAGTAAATATATGTACATACACAGAATTGAAGCAACTGAAGCACTTGAAGAATCAGATACAATTGTAATGTCTGGGTTGAAAATATTGGTCACATAATGCGTGTGTGTGCACATATATACAGGGTAATTGTAAAGTAACTACCTATTTTAAAATACTTATAAATAATTAATTGCAATTGTTTTCTCAAATTCTTTGTTTCGTTTTTTGAAGTATGAGAATTTAATCCGTAATCATATTGCTCGTCATTCATGAATGGCTGAATGCCCACTTCCTCAGGAGATGGATGGGTCATCGTGGTCTACATGAGTGGCCAGCCAGGAGTCTTGACTTAATACCCTGTGACTTCGTTCTTTGGAGTTGGTTAAAAGAACAAGTCTATTGTATTAAACCAAAGACTTTGGAAGAAGTTGAAGAGCAAATACAAGAAATTATGTCTTCTTCCATCCCACAAGAGTTTCTGATGAAATCAGTTGACACAATTCCTGGACAACTCAAGAAGCTGGTGGCAACATCTGAAGCCCATACCAAATTTTAAATAAAACCTCATACTAAAAGCTTTCCTCTCATATCCATTTCTTTGTAAAAATTACAATTAATAAATAATTTATAAGTATTTTAAAATAGGGGGTTACTTTTCAATTATCCTGTGTATATATACATATATATATATCATCAGTAAATCATAAATCAAAAAAAGAAGTATACTCTAAGTTATAGAGTAATAGAGTATATAAATAAAAATAGATATGGCTGGTATATGGGGTTACCCTGGGTTTCACGTCCATAAAGCAATCAGCTTTACGTTTCTTCAGACCCTAAACCCGTTGACCTATGGCCCCTCTAGAAAATGGAGGAAGAAAAGACCTCATTACTATGTCAACAAAAAGGGATTGTCACCCTTTGATCACAATCTGTAATTGATCCTGTTGGCTGGTGGATCCCAGGACACTAGCAAGAATTTCGTGAAGTGTAAGCAGGGTTCAACAACTTCTGTCCTGGAGTTAAGGATGTTCCCAGGGTCAAGGGAGTCCTTTAATATCCTTGTCCATTTGGTTATGCACAGTTTACAATGCTTGGTCCCATTAATGTAAGGACCTGATTTTTCTAGGATCTTCCATGATATTATGTGTGGAGTTCCTTCGTCTTTCAGCCACCAAATATGTTTGGCTAAGGATGAAGTGTATCTCCTCTCTGGGATCCTGAAATAGGATCTGTGGTCAGAGAGGTGTTACTTGAATGTGTTCCTGGAACATCTGATGTATCTTTGTGTGTGTTGGTGATGCTGTATCTGTTGATGGTTTTGCTGCTGCTACCGCTGTTGCTGGTGCTGTTGGCATCGTTAAAGCTGGTGTTGGTGGTGGTGGTGGTGCTGTGGGTGGTATTATAACCATCGTCATTGGTGTTGCTGGAGCTGTTATTGGTGCTATTGTAGTGGCTGATGTTGTCGATGTTGTTATTGTTATCATTGGCTGCTGCTATTTTTGTTCGGGTTGCTGCCATCACAGTTGGTTCTGCCATTCCTGCTACTGTAGTTGTCACTAGGGAAGTTGCTGCTGTTGCTACTAGTATTGGCTACTACCTCAGCTTCATAGATGACTCCCTTGTTTTCACAATGGTTTCCTACTGGGCATCTGTTGTAGTCTCTGCATGAGCATCCCACCTCCACTTGTGGCATAGGGGCATTAACTAGAATGCTCTTAATATTGGGGACACAGCTAAAAGAGAACCTTAGGTTGTGTCTGAAAATGCGTCTGTACCTGTGATCGTGTGAAGTGTTTATCTACTAGCCTAACGATTATCCTACCTACATACGTTTTTATGTTAAGGGAGAAGTGGGGGGCACTCCAAATGATATTACTGCGGCACTTCCTTCTGTGGGTGTTAGTGCCTAGTATGTAGATGTGGTCTCTAAATTCAAATAGAAATAGCAGCACCACCACCATCACCAATGATAACAATAATAACAACGACATCAGCTATCATGATGGCACCAATAACAGCTTCAGCAACACTAACGATGACTATATCACCCACAGCGCCACCATCAATGATGTCCCCTATGCCAGCATTAATGGCACAGGTGCCAGCACCAACACCAATGCCAGCTTTAATGACACCAGTACCAATGCCAACAGCAGTAGCAGCAGCATCAACAACAACAGATACAGCATTACCAACACCCACACATGAATATACATCAGATGTTCCAGGAACACATTCAAGCAGTGCATCTCCAACCCCAAATCCTCTTTCAGGATCCCGGAGAGGAGATACACTACAGCCTTAGCAGCCATGTATGGTGGCTGAAAGACGAAGGAACTCCACACGTAATATCATGGAAGATCCTACATCAATGGGACCAAGCATTGTAAACTCCCTTGATCCGGAAAACATCCTTAACTTCAGGACTGAAGTTTTTGGACCCTGCTTGCACTTCAGGAAATTCCTGCTGGCATCCTGGGATCCACCAGCCAACAAAGTCAACTGCAAATAGCAACAATCCCTTGTTGTTGATATGTAGTAACAAGATCTTTTCTTCCTCCATTTTCTAAAGTGGCCACTTGCTACAGAGGTCATAGGCCAATGGGTTTAGGGTCTAAAGACAGAAGTCAGGCAATTTAAGCCAACAGTGCCCTCTCTGAAGAAATTCCAATTTTAAGTGGCATCCCCCAGGGAACTGTCTTGGGAACATTACTGTTTATAACAGCTCTTAGACATGCCCATGGTCACTCAGGCAGCCACTGTCACTAGTTGCACTAATGATACAAAATTATCAGAGGCAATAAAAAAATTCAGATTGTGTAGCAAGCTTATAGCAAGACCTGAATACGATATACATGTGTGCTGAACTAAACAACATGCACTTTAATGTGAGAAAATTTCAAGCACTGCACTATCAGTTCACAAATGCACTGAAGTCTGCATATACAGAACCCAAAAGTGCTGCAATCCCAGAATCACAGGCAGTGGGAGACTTGGGGATCAGTGTGTACAATGATGCATCATTTCATATAAACATTACCAAGATGGCAGCAAAGTGCCAACAGGTAGAGTGGATACTAAGGTCTTTCAAGACAAGAGACACATGCAGATAAACCCAACTGAATTCTACAATATTGCAGCCCTACAGACAAAGAAACATTTGAGGGAGGACATTCGGCAAAAGCAACCAGATCTGCGGAGCATGAAGAACTGGATTCTTCACAACAATGCACCATCACCAAGCTCTCCTCATTTGTGAGTTTCTTGCAAAAAACAACAGGGTATCGTTTCCTTACCTGTCCTATTCACCAGATTTAGCACTTGCAGACTTGCATCTCTTCCTCAAGATGAAAATGCAACTCAAAGGTCTCCATTTCAACACCATTGTTAAGATCAAGAGTGAATTGCAGAAGGTCCTCGAAAATGACTTCCAGGCCAGATTCCAAAAGTAGCAGGAATGCTGGGACTGGTGTATTGCTGCATAAAGTGACTACTTTGAAGGAGATGACGTCAAGACTTAGGTAAATAAGTTATTTTTTATTAAGCATAACTAGTCCTGGAACTTTTTGATTTAACCCCATAGATAGAATGTCAAACCAGTTTTGTTTGTGGAGATCTTTATGGATTGATTTCCATTCTGCTTTATTAAAATTCGAATTGGATATAGCTTGAGTTCTCCTGATAGGGTAGACACCAGCAGTCCGCTTAGGACCAAACATTGTTAGTTCAACAATGTTGTGGTCTGAGAGTGCAGTTGGTGTCACCTTCACATTATGGATAAGGTCCACATTCTTTGTGAAGCAGAGGTCCAAGATGTTGTTTCACTTGGTTGACTTCATTATCACTTGTTCCATGAATAGCATACGAGAAAGTTCAAGTTATGACTTTACATGCTTTTGTTCATGTAGTGACATCACAGAAAAGATGTGGCCTTCAGGCCATTTAATATTTGGGAGGTTAAAGTCACCCAGGAGGAGTATATTGATGTGTTGATCTGGGTTTGTCAATACCTCTTCTATGTGTTTAAGGTCATCCTCAGATTTACCATCACATTTTGTGTGTTTGCTTACATTTTTTTATATCAATGAAATCAGTAAAATATGCTATCCTTTATTTAGAAAAGGAAATAAGGGCTTGTATCAGAAAGGGCAAACATGGAAAAATGGACTAAAATGAAAGAAACCAATGAATGTGTGTGTGTGTATATATATATATATCCTCCTCATCATCATCGTCGTCGTTTAACATCCGCTTTCCATGCTAGCATGGGTTGGAGGATTTGACTGAGGACTGGTGAAACCAGATGGCTACACCAGGCTCCAATCTGATTTGGCAGAGTTTCTACAGGTGGATGCCCTTCCTAATGCCAACCATTCAAAGAGTGTAGAGGGTGCTTTTACGTGCCACCGCCACGAAGGCCAGTCAGGCGGTACTGGCAACGGCCACGCTCAAAATGGTGTATTTTATGTGCCACCCGCAAAAGAGCCAGTCCAGGGGCACTGGCAATGATCTCGCTCGAAAGTCCTTAGACATGCTGCGGGCACAAGTGCCAGAAAGGCGATGCTGGGCACAGTTGCCACCACAATTTAGCTTTCGCTTGCCTCAATAAGTCTTCGCAAGCTGAGTTTCATGTCCAATGAAGGAGACAATGTTGGCATGGGTGCCAGTCTTCGAATTTAACTTGATTTCGATTTCACTTGCCTCAACAGGTCTTCGCAAGTGGAGTTTAGTGTCCAATGAAGGAAGGTACGCCTAAGTGGACTGGCTGAGGCCTTAGATTTAGATCTCACTTGGCTTGCTGGGTTTTCTCACGCACAGCATTTGGCAGAGTTTCTACAGCTGGATGCCCTTCCTAAACGCCAACCACTCAGAGAGTGTAGTGGGTGCTTTTACGTGCCACCGGCATGAAGGCCAGTCAGGCGGTACTGACAATGGCCACGCTCAAAATGGTGTATTTTATGTGCCACCCGCACAAGAGCCAGTCTAGGGGCACTGGCAACGATCTCGCTCGAAAGTCCTTACACATGCCGTGGGCACAAGTACCAGAAAGGCGACGCTGGGCACAGGTGCCATCACAATTTCGCTTTCACTTGCCCCAATAAGTCTTCGCAAGCTGAGTTTTGTGTCCCAATGGAGGAGACGACGTTGGCATGGGTGCCAGTCGTCGAATTTAACTCGATTTCGATTTCACTTGCCTCAACAGGTCATTCACAAGTGGAGTTTGGTGTCCAATGAAGGAAGGTACGTATAAGTGGACTGGTTGAGGCCTTAGATTTATGTCTCACTAAGCATGCCGGATCTTCTCACGCACAGCATTTCGCAGAGTTTCTACGGCTGGATGCCCTTCCTAAACGCCAACCACTCAGAGAGTGTAGTGGGTGCTTTTACGTGCCATCGGCACGAAGGCCAGTCAGGCGGTACTGGCAACAGCCACACTCAAAATGGTGTATTTTATGTGCCACCTGCACAAGAGCCAGTCCAGGGGAACTGGCAACGATCTCGCTCGAATGTCCTTACACATGCCGCGGGCACAAGTACCAGAAAGGCGATGCTGGGCACAGGTGCCATCACGATTTCGATTTCGCTTGCCCCAATAAGTCGTCACAAGCTGAGTTTCGTGTCCCAATGAAGGAGACGACGTTGGCATGGGTGCCAGTCGTCGAATTTAACTCGATTTCGATTTCACTTGCCTCAACAGGTCTTCGCAAGTGGAGTTTGGTGTCCAATGAAGGAAGGTACGCATAAGTGGACTAGCTGAGGCCTTAGATTTAGGTCTCACTTGGCTTGCCAGGTCTTCTCATGCACAGCATATTTCCAAAGGTCTCGGTCAGAAGTCATTGCCTCGGTGAGGTCCAAAGTTCGAAGGTCGTGCCTCACCACCTCATCCCAGGTCTTCCTGGGCCTACCTCTTCCACAGGTTCCCTCAACCGCTAGGGTGTGGCACTTTTTCACACAGCTATCCTCATCCATTCTCGCTACATGACCATACCAGCGCAGTCGTCTCTCTTGCACACCACAACTGATGCTTCATAAGTTCAACTTTTCTCTCAAGGTACTAATACTCTGTCTAGTATGCACACTGACATTACACATCCATCGGAGCATACTGGCTTCATTCCTTGCGAGCCTACGCATGTCCTCAGCAGTCACGTAACATAATGAACAATCCTTCATCAGTTGTTAGCAATTTATCTGCTCCACATTTTGAGCAATTCACGACAATATGTGCCTTTGAGAAAACAGTTGCTCCCACAAACCAAAATAAAATTTGGGATTTTATGGAGGGTCAAAGTTGGTAACAAAAACAGGACAGTGAAACAAATAGTGAGGGCTGCTAAGCCAGACGGGGTAAGGTGGTGAACACTAAGGAACATTCTTTGACAGGAGAAAAGATAGGAGAGGATACAGACAAGAATACGTCCAGTCTGCGCAACAGACCGGAAGAAAAGAAAGATGAACCCTGTGAAAAAAAAAGATGAACGATGGTCACATGTGAGCAATGAGAGAGTAAAGGAGGAGGGAGAAGAGGACAGATAGAAAATGGTGAAGGGAGAAAAAAAGAATTAGAGAAAGGATGAGAGGGAAAAAAAAAAATAGAGAGAAGGGAAAAAAATTAGAGAAAGGAAGAGAGAAAAACGAAAGGGGAGAGAGAGAGAGAGAGAGAGAGAACAGTACAGAGGAGAGTCACATCAAAATTATTAAGATAAATTTACTTGGAAATGGATGTGCGGTTTTCAACCATATAATATAAATAAAATATACATATATATATATATATATATATATATATATATATATATATATACTGACTATGTATATTTGCATATATGGGTACAGGACGTCACAAAACGTAAGCAACATGAAATACGAAAACATGAAATCCGAAATATGAAAAACAACATGAAATATTAAAACAAACTTTTTTTTTTTTTTTGCAAAAACAAGACAAGTAACATAAAAAAACGACCCTTCATTAGTTGTCGGCTGTTTATCTACTCCACATTTCGAGCATTCACAACAATATATCTTGTATTTTTTATAATTTTGATTATCTATATATATATATATATATATATATATATATATATATATATATACATACATCAATTTATTTTGCAAGATCCTTGAGGTGAAATTGTGTGTTGAAACAGATATTGTTGTATTTTGGAATGGTCATTTTTTTTTTTTTTTTTGAGGACAAATAAACATATGCACTACATGTTTTTTCTTCACTCATTTATTACTGTTCTTATATCCTCCAACATCTGTGATATTTACAGTAACACTTTTCGTTTTCGTGTGTGTTCTTGCTCCACTTACTCCTGGAGCAAGAGCACGCATGAAAACAAAAAGTGTTATTATTGTGGCTATTAATAGTTGTTTGTGGTAGGAGTGTTAGTAATAGTACTATTTTCAGTAATGATAATATAGCTGTTGGTGTTAGTATTAATATTATTGCTAGTCCTATTAGTAGTTGAAGTATATGTATCATTAATTGTAGTGGTTATAATACAATTAGTATTGTTTGTATCGGTGTGCCTATTAGTGTTTGTGTCAGTTTTGGGTGTGAGAACATTACCCTCAGAGGTGAGGATTATATTACGTATGTTTAAGTTGTTTAAAGTGGTCGGACCAGGGGTATTAGATATATTATTGCAATCGGTGTTAGTGTTTTCATTGTGTAGGTCTGTGGTAGGGTTGTATGTATTTAGACAGTAAGAGCTAAGTTTATGTTTATTAGATGAGGTGATAATAGATTCTGTATTTGGTGTAGATGAACAGGATAATTTCAAAGTCGATTTCAAAGTTAAAGATAGAATGGTACTTATGGTTACGTGGGAAATGGAATTCTATTATTTCAAAGAATGCTTTAGTGAGGCCCTTAACATTTAAAGTGAATGGAAGTGTATACCAGAGAACAGATCTCCTGACATATCTATTAGGCAAGTAAGGGAAGATATAATTCCTAGTTAATGTTAGAGGAGAGTTGGAAGGTCTAAAGTTAGTATTACTGTTCGTAGGCACATTGATACCAACAATACTAATTATATTATAACCACTACAACTAATAATACATATACTTCAACGACTAATAGGACTAGCAATACTATTAATACTAACACCAACAGCTATATTACCATTACTGAAAATAGTACTATTACTAACACTCCTACCACAAATGCAACTATTAATAGCCACAATAATAACATCACTAATACCTCCTTCTCTACCACCACTAATACTAACACTACTACCAATGATACTACTGCTACTAAAACTTCTACTAATAATAATAATACTACTAATACTACAACCTACTACTTCTAATAATAATAATAATGATAACAATTACAACAGTGATGCCAGTAATGATGATAATAATAATAATGGTAATGCTGGTGTTGATATCGATACTAGAAATGACAGCAATATCACGATCGATTCACCTTATACCACCCTAGCCACTACCAGCACTACCTCATCCCTCTCTCCAATTAACCATCATAGAACTTAATAACTGCAACTACAGATGTGGGACAGATTGTCCACTGCAAGCCCAATGCAGAAGATTCAACATCGTATACCAATGCCCCATTCACAACCTAGTAAATAACTCCTGTAGCTACTACATTGGTTCTAGCACCGATTTTAAACAAAGGTATTATGCACATTTAAACTCGTTTAAATATAAAGAGAATAGCAATTCCACATCACCAGCCAGCCACGTACACCATCTAATTAATAGAAAAATACAATATAAACTTTCCTGGGCTATAATAGACTTGGGTATCATCAGGGCCAACACTCCAGTTGTGAACTCTACTTAAAAGAGAGCCCTCAAAATTTTAACCCACAACTCACCACAATTGTTTATTCCAACTGTTTCTGGGATATCCCCAAGTATGGGATATTCTGTCATCAAGGAAAAAATAGGGAAAAAATGAGGATGATATAAATGTTATTGAACGTTGACATGTTCGCGTCTTTTTTCTCAGAATGTCTACTATATCAGGATTTTAACCCACATGGATCTGTGCAGGATTGCACCCAAGGACTCATGCCCTTGTTTCTATAACGTCAGAAAGTTGAACTATGAACTTTGTGTTTCTTTTTTCTTCTTTCTTTCCATCTACTTATTCTTTTACTCCCTTCCTCTATGTCGTCATCTCATTAATGTATACCATTCTCATTTTCCCTATTTTTTTCCCTATTTGTCTCTAATGACAGAATATCCCACACTCGGGGATATCCCAGAAATAGCTGTAAGACTGAAATTTTTCCAATAATAATATTGTATACGACTTGAGATGTTTGCCTTGCCTTAATGTTAGCCTTCTTCTTTAACAATTATATATATATATATATATATATATATATATATTACATACATATAAGAAGGATGACCACCAAGTGGACATCCCTTTTGCTAGGAGAAGACCACCTACGGTCTGACCACTAAGGAAAGATTGTTCTCAAGAAAATTCAGCAAACACTGGAACATAAGCGAGCAAGACAAATGAAAAGATACAGAATATAAAGAATTAATCATAGACCGGTTTCGTTGTCAACTACTTACATAATTACTTACATAATTGTCTGCAACTCTTCAGTATGATCATCCTTTGCAACATAATTTGCAGAACTATACATGAGACGTCTGCATAAGATTGAATATGTATATAGTTCTACCAATTACATTTGGGGTTATGTTTCAAAAGTCTTTCTTTTGGCATGTCAAATACCGGAAATAATTCTGCAGAAAATAATTTTCTGCAGTGAATTTTGCCAGTTAGAGAACATAGCTATTTAAATTTAAATAATAAGGGTGAAAAATTGAATATTAATTTGATTAATATCAATTTAAAACCAGTGGCCTAGCAAACTGAAAAATATGAAGATTCAGAAAAATGTAATTGGTAGAACTATATACATGATCAATCTCATACAGACGTCTCATGTATCATCATGATCATCGTTTAATGTCCGCTCTCCATTCTAGCATGGGTTGGACGATTTGACTGAGGACTGGCGAATGAGATAGCTGCACCAGGCTCCAATCTGATCTGGCAGAGTTTCTACAGCTGGATGCCCTTCCAAACGCCAACCACTCCGAGAGTGTAGTGGGTGCTTTTACGTGCCATGGGCACGAGGGGTAGTCAGGCAGTACTGGCAACAGCCACACTCAAATGGTGTATTTTACATGCCACCTGCACAAGAGCCAGTCCAGCGGCACTGGCAATGACCTCACTCGAAGGCAATGCAGGTAACGATCACATTCAAATGGTGCGTTCCATGTGCCACCAGCATGGGAGTCAGACAGCTGCTCTGGCAATGATCACACTCGGATGGTGCTGTTAGCACTCCACTGGCACGGGTGCCAGTCATCGAATTTAGTTCAATTTCGATTTCACTTGCCCCAACAGGTTTTCGCAAGCTGAGTTTAGTGTCCAATGAAGGAAAGGTTGGCATAGGTGACAGTCGTCGAGTTTGGTTCGATTTCGATTTCACTTGCCTCAACAGGTCATCGCAAGCAGAGTTTTAGTGTCCAATAAAGATATACACATAAGTGGGCTGGCTACACCCCTGGCAGAGGCCTTGGATTTTGGTCTCACTTGGCTTGCCGGGTCTTCTCATGCACAGCTTATTTCCAAAGGTCTCGGTCACAAGTCATTGCCTCAGTGAGGCCCAATGTTCAGAGGTCGTGCTTCACCACCTCATCCCAGGTCTTCTTGGGTCTACCTCTTCCACGGGTTCCCTCAACTGCCAGGGTGTGGCACTTTTTCACACAGCTATCCTCATCCATTCTCACCACATGACCATACTAACGCAGTTGTCTCTCTTGCACACCACAAGTGATGCTTCTTAGGTTCAACTTTTCTCTCAAGGTACTTACACTCTGTCGGGTATGCACACTGACATTACACATCCATCGGAGCATACTGGCTTCATTCCTTGCAAGCTTACGCATGTCATCAGCAGTCACGGCCCATGTTTCACTGCCATGTAGCATGGCTGTTCGTACACATGCGTCATACAGTCTGCCTTTTACTCTGAGGGAGAGGCCCTTTGTCACCAGCAGAGGTAAGAGCTCTCTGAACTTTACCCAGGCTATTCTTATTCTAGCAGCTCCATATTCAGCACACCCTCCCCCACTACTGACTTGGTCACCTAGGTAACGGAAGCTATCAACTACTTCTAGTTTTCCTCCCTGAAATGTGGCAGAAGTTGTTCTCTGCACATTTTCAGTAATTATTGCTCCTGAACATCTGCCACATACAAAAACTAACTTCCTAGTTAGCCTTCCTTTAATATTTCTGCACCTCTTGTGTGTCCATAGCTTACACTGGGTACATCTTATAGAGTTTCTACCGACGCCTTTTCTACAAATCGAGCAGAAACATCTACCTGAAGGGGTTTGTGGTTTGCCTACCTTTCTTATTTGGACTTTGGTTTTAGCTAGATTGACTTTAAGACCCTTCGATTCTAATCCTTGCTTCCATACATGAAACTTCTCCTCTAGTTCTGATAGTGACTCAGCAATTAGAGCAAGGTCATCAGCATAGAGGATCTCTCAGGGGCATCCTGTCTTGAATTCCTCGGTTATTGACTGGAAAACTATGATAAATAGGAAGGGACTGAGGACTGAACCTTAGTGGACCCCAACCTCTACCCGGAATTCTTCACTGTACTCGTTGCTAACCCTCATCTTACTACAGCGTCCCTGTATATGGCTCACACAGCTCTCACTAACCATTCATTTATCCCTAGTTTCCTCATTGAACACCAGATAAGGGATGTGGGACCCTGTCAAAAGCTTTCTCCATGTCAACAAAAGCCAGGTACAGAGGTTTATCTTTGGCTCGGTATTTCTCCTGCAACTGTCTTACCAGAAATATAGCATCGGTGGTGCTTTTCCCTGGCACAAACCCAAACTACATCTCATCTAAACTGACTCTCTCCGTGACTTTCATTACCTGATCCAACAACTTGATACCTCTGTAACTATTTGTATCTAAAGTGTCACCTTTACCTTTGTAGCAGTTGACTATGGTGCTGCTACACAAGTCATTAGGTATGACTCCTTCGTGTATCACCTTGTTAATTATATGGGTGACTAGGCTATAGCCGACATTGCCAGAAATTTTGAGCATCTCTGCAGTGATTCTTGATGGGCCAAAGGCTTTCCCTGTCTTCTTACTCTTAATTGCTTTATCTACCATGGTACTGTCAACTTGGAGAGCTGGTCTCTCTGTTGGGTCAACATTCAGCAGACTCTCTTTCTCCCATTCATCCTCTTTATTAAGCAACCTTTCATAGTGGCGTCTCCACGGTGCAGAACATTGTCAAATTTTTTTTCTTATCTGCTTCCCATCTGGCTAAATAAACCTGTCTCCTAGCTTCCCTTCTGGCAGTCTGATACAATTCCCTGCTACCACCGTTCTTCCAGTCCTTCCAAGCCTGTTTCTTTTCTCTAATAGCCCTGTCAACAACAGTGTTCTCCCACCACATTATTTTGGGTCAAGAGGTGACTTTGCACCATCCACAGATCTGGTCAGTGGCCCTCAGCAGGTTGTCCCGTAGAAACCTCCAGTTGTTTTCTACATCGTGTAAAGCTATGTTCCCTTCTATTTCGTCAAAGGCTTCAAGTAATACGTCTCTAAATCTCTGTCCATTCGCAGGATCTTTAAGCTTCCAGACCCTTCTCCTCCATGCTGGTCGTCATCTGGGCAACCACTTTGCCCTGATTCTGAAATCACTAACTACCAGTCTATGTTGTGAGGTACATTCTTCACCTGGGAAGGTTTTGGCATTTATAAGCAGCCATCTTTCCCTTTTTCTCGTGAGAATGTAGTCAATTTGGCTAGTGTGTCTGCCAGAACGGTAGGTGACGAGGTGACTGGCAGGTTTCCTGAAGTTAATATTGCAAACTATAAGGTAATTTGCATTGCAGAACTCCAGCAGCCTGGTTCCCTCCCCATTGCGAGAATCAAAACCATAGCCTCCATGTACGCCATGGAAGCCTCCTGTATGTTGTCCAACATGTCCATTGAAGTCACCAGCCACAAAGAGCAGGTCCCTGTCATTCGTCAACGAGGTAGTCTGCAAGAGAGTATCATAAAATTGGTCTTTCTGTCCATCGGGTAGCCCCGGCTGAGGGGCATAGGCCAAGATAATGGTTGCTAACCCATGATGGAGCACTAATCTAATCTTAAGTATTCTATTGCATACTCTGACTACCTCGATTACCTTATCCACCCATTTCTCCGCAAGAAGTATACCCCCGCCTCCGTCTGTGTTCTCTGCCCAGAAAATCTTGTACCTGTTCTTTGCCTGTGAGGAACCTAACGGAACCACCTCTCCACTTACTTCTTGGAGGCAGCAGATATCGACATCTCCATTCAAGCATCTCAACAATCTAAGCAGACCTACCTTTCAGTGTCCCGACATTGACAGTGCCAACCCCGAGGGTGTGGGAGGTTGCAAAGGACAATCATACTGAAGAGTTGGAGACAATTACGTAAGTAGTTGGCAACGAAACCGGTCTATGATTCATTCTTTATATTTTGTATCTTTTCATTTGTGTGTGTGGGTGAGAGAGAGAGAGAGAGAGATAAACTGATACACTAAATACAATTTACGATCAAAATTTCCAGTTTTATTTTGAGCAAAATACCAGTGAATTCAGAGCAAAACTTTTGAATGTAGTTCGCCTGCCTTTACTGCCTCTGACAGTCACTCACTCCCACCCTGTTTATTGTTTTACTCTTCTTTCCCTAGCATGACCAACAAGACACACATTGTGATTTATTACATTTAAGTTATTTATATGTGCATGTATGATGTGTAATTACAGAATGAATACTGAGTATATTTCTATAGTAGTTGTATTATTGTGTATGAATAGATATGTCCCTCTATGTAAAACTCTGTAGGTCTATATTAAGTCTTACCAGTTAATCCTTTAGTATATTTCAAATTTTTTCTCTTTTCTCATTTCAATCATTAGACTGTAGCCATGCTGGGGCAGAGCATTGAAGAAATTTTAATCGAATGAATCAACCCCAGCACTTAATTTTTTTTAAAGCCTGGTACTTCGATTTCATTGTTTGTTTACATCTGATGTCCCATATATGAAACGAATCAGTGCTGGTTATAATTTCTCATCATCATCATCATCGTTTAACGTCCGCTTTCCATGCTAGCATGGGTTGGACGATTTGACTGAGGACTGGCGAACCAGATGGCTACACCAGGCTCCAATCTGATTTGGCAGAGTTTTCTACAGCTGGATGCCCTTCCTAACGCCAACCACTCCAAGAGTGTAGTGGGTACTTTTACGTGCCACCGGCAGGAAGGCCAGTCAGGCGGTAACCTTAAAATAATGTAAAGTGCACTGCTAATGCAGTAGAACATGATATTGACTTATAAAAACATTTAATATACTTTATAGTATATCATGGTTGCATGACAAAATACCACTACCTACAAATCATTAGTATTTACATACCAGCTTCCAGAAATGTGTTTAATATGTAAATTGGTATATCCATTAACTTTACATCACTATGTGTGGTGGCTATTTGAGCAGTGTGTTTGAGGATGATTAATGGGTTAGATTGGTGGTGCTCATGAAGAAGTAAAACGCCACGAAATATGGAATATATGCCCATTACCCATTTTTCATCTTCGGTTTCATTGTTTGTTTACATATGACATCTCATATACTAAACGGTGTAGCAAAAATCAGTGTTGGCTATAATTTCTATCATTCACCTACAGTAGTAGTTGACCATTCAACTAGAGTAGTAGTTGAATAATATTCTTAAGGCTGCAATTTACTCACATGCAGCATGTTTCAGAGCTTGTTGCTAATTCGGTTCTTAACCAAATTGAGAACAGTTAATATTTTTGAATATGTCCTAACGCCAACCGTTAGGAAGGGCATCCAGCTGTAGATTGGCGTTAGGAAGGGCATCCAGCTGTAGAAACTCTGCCAAATTAGATTGGAGCCTGGTGTTGCCATCCGATTTCACCAGTCCTCAGTCAAATCGTCCAACCCATGCTAGCATGGAAAGCGGACGTTAAACGATGATGATGATGATGATGATGTCCCTAGCTACATTTTAGCATTAAAAAATTGAGATTTGATCCAGTAGAAAAAAATTTACATCAAAATTTGTAGCAACATTATAGGAGAGTAAGTAATGCCTCCAATCAAGTTTAGATCTAAATAACTTTTTTATTTTAAAAGTAAAATATATTTATCTTAGCTTCAATGAGAGAAGAAAGTATGAAGAATTTCGTAGTTTTGGTCCCATGTAACAAAAATTTGTATCAAAAAAGTTATTAGGTAAAATATCACGGAAAAATATAAGTAAGGCAAAAAATTGGATTTAAGTATAATTAACTTTTTTATTTTAAAATCAAACTATATTTTAATTAAGCTTAAATGATAGAGCTCATTTCAAGGAATTTCATGGTATCAATCTTATGCACTGAAGTTTTAAAAGAAAAAAGTTCTGAGTGTTTGTTTCTCAAATTTGAGTTTGATAATATAGTTCTATACTTTTTTATGAATAAGGGGACTTTTAATATATGTCACCGGCATCATTGAGGTAAGGAAAAAATTATCAATGACACCACTAAAACACATTTGGCACAGTATTAATAAGCATAGAAGTATGGCCTGGAAAAAAATGGATTACATGGGAAAATGCAAGCAAAAGAAATAATATTCTTAAGGTTATAAACCTGGAAAAATACAGAAAAAGTTATTACACTTGAAAATGTTCAGGACAACTTATTACATCTGAACAAGAAAATTTTTACTTAAAATATTGCAGCTAAGGATAAAATTTGAATATTAAAAATCATTTGATTTTAAAGTAACATTAAAATTGAAAAAGGTCCCATCATTTTGTTAAAATATTGACACGCTAGGATACTTAAAAAATGAGAACCAGAAGTACTAATATAGCTCAAGTTTTATGCAAAGTAGAATAGTATATATGGTAGGCAAATTCATTATGTAAAAAATAAGCATTAGGTCATGACTAAAAATGTGAAAACTAGGCAATAACTGAAGCAAAATTTACTGTGAATTTGCTATTATAGGTGGATTTTACTGTAATATATAACTAATTTTTGTATTATTCTATTTATTGTACTAATTATGTACTACTATTATTTTTTATAACCTATTTTCAAATTTCTAATTAATAATTTTAAAATATGAATTCTTTTAAAGTGCAAAAATTTTGTTTTTTCTATTTTTAATAGAAGTAACAAGTAATAACAAATAGAAATAATAATTTGTAATAAAATTTTAAATTTTAATACAAGCTAATATTTTCTAAATCTTTATTTGAAATTTTATCCTTAGCTGCAATATTTTAAGTAAAACTTTTCTTGTTCTGTACTTTACTAGATGTAATAAGTTGCCCTGAACTTTTCCAAGAGTAATAACTTATCCTGTAGTTTTCCAGGTTCATAATCTTAAGAATATTATTTCTCTAGCTCACATTTTTCCATGTAATAGAATATCTGTAGAAATAACCTTAAAATTATTTTATCAAAATCTTTTGCTGAACCACTAAGTTACAGAGATGTAAACACACCAACACTGGTTGTCAGACAGTGAGAGGGCACAGAAACAGACACACACATATATCTATATATATATATATATATATATATATATATATATATATAGATATATATATATACACACACAACAGGCTTCTTTCAGTTTCTCTCTACCAAATCCAGTCACAAGGCTTTGGTCGGCTGGAGGCTATAGTAAGGGGTACTTGCCCAAGGTGTCCTGCAGTTGGACTGAACTCAGAACCATGCGGTTGGGAAGCAAGCTTCTTACCACAAAGCAATGCCTTTATATAAATTATAAATGAATATAAAGATTATTAATATGCAAGTATGTTTGTCAGTTTCATACATATGCAGGTACATTAGTGTTGGATAAATGTGTCTTGTCCATGCTGGCATAGGTTGGACGGTTTGACTAGGACCGGTAAGCTGAGGGCTGCACCAGACTCCAGTTTGATTTGACATGGTTTCTATGGCTGTATGCCCTTCCTAACACCAACCTCTCTGAGAGTGTATTGGGTGCTTTTATGTGCCACCAGCAGGTGTGCCAGCTGAATGACACCATTATCTGCCAAACTGACAAAATGCCTTGAGTGCATATGCTAGATGGAAACTGTGTGGAAATCTGTTATGTGTTATTTATGTGTGCACTTTTGTGTTTCTCTATTCCACCACTGCTTGACAACTGGTGTTGGTTTGTTTGTGTCGCTATAACTTTGCAGTTTTGCAAAAGAAACTGACAGAATAAGCACTAGACTTAAAAAAAAGACAAATGAAAAACTAAGTAGTGAGACTGATTTGTTCAAATAAACCCTTCACGGTGGTGCCTCAGCATGGCCAGTTCTACAACTGAAACAAGTAAAAGATAGATGAGAGTAAAGAGGTCATTACCATATACTTGTCTTGAAGCTGGCCAACATCTAAGATGTTGTTTAACCCTTTAGCATTTAAACCGGTTATATCTGACCTCAAACATTCTACCTGTCTTATGTTCAAACCAGCCACATCTGGCCTTTCATACCTCCCCACAATGTCATTCCAAAAACAAAAAATCACATCATCAAAATCTCAAAATGACAAGATACTGCATGATCAACTCAAAACAATGTGAACAAATAAACATTACATTCTGATAGAACAATTTGAATGCTAAAGAGTTAAATAGACTTTGATGAAGGCACATGGCTTAGTGGTTAAGGTATTTGGCTCATGATCACATGGTCATGAGTTCAACTCTCAGTAACGCGTTGTGTCCTTGAGCAAGACACTTTATTTCACATTGCTCCAGTCTTGTCACACTGTGTCATGCTGATTCTCCCTAAGAACTATGGTAAGGGTATGAGTGTTTGTGGAGTGCTCAGCCACTTGCACATTAATTTCACAAGCAGGCTGTTCCATTGATCAGATCAACTAGAACCTTCATTGTCATAAATTACAAGAGTGCCAAATAGACTTTGAGACTATGGATGAAGTGAAGCTGAGTTGTAAAATGATATGCAAGCGAGGATTGTTTTTCAAATTTTAGCACAAGATCCACAATTCTGAGGGGAGTGGGGGAAAGTTGATAACATTAATCTAAGTACTTGACTGCTACTCATTTTATTGATCCTGAAAGGATGAAAGGCAAAGTAAATCTCAGCAGAATTTTAATTTAGAAAAGAGCTGGAAGACTGGAAATATTGGTTTTAAATTTTGGCACAGGGCTGGCAGTTTTGGGGGAGGGGGAAGTTGATTACATCACCTCCAATGCTCAACTGGCACTTATTTTATTGACCTCAAAAGGATGAAAAGCAAATTTGACTTCCACAAAATTTGAACTCAGAATGTAAAGACAAACGAAATGCCACTAAGCATTTTGCACAGCATGCTAACGATTCTGCCAACTTACCACTTTGAAGAATGGGAATATCAGTTTCAAATTTTGGTACAAGGCCAGCAGTTTTGAAAGGGAGGGGCTATGTCGATTAAATTGACCCCAGTGCTCAACTGGTACTTATTTTATTGACCCTGAAAGGATGAACAGCTAAGTCAACCTTGGTGAAATTTGGATTCAAAACATAAAAAACAGACAAAATGCCACTAAGCATTTTGCCCAGTGTGCTAATGATTCTGCCAGCTCGCCACCTTGAAGATTGGGAAAATCAACACAACATATAGCTAATGAAGTGGTTAGATTTCAATAATATATATGCATGCGTATGCAAGTAGATTTGTTGGTTAACCCTTTCGTTACAATATTGCTAATTAAAGAGCACCCCTTATGTGTTGCAATTAAATTCTAAAATAATTGCAAATTGAGACTGGTTTCATCAAACAATTCTAATTTTTTAACCAACATATTTTCATTTTTGGAACACAATATAACAAAAGGTTCTTAACCAAATCTGCTCCCTAATTTTTGTCTCAAAGCGAATCTAATTACAGGTAAATTCAATAGCATATAAAATTATTTAACTTTTGTTAAAACATCAGCATAGAAAAGGAGTTATTAGCTAATATGCAATAGGTATAGAACAAAATTTTAATACAGAATTGTGCAAATTTCTGCATTATCTACGAGTTGAATTTAATGCACATAAGATAGGTGTACAGGAGTATGTGCCTATGTCCCAGCTGTTGACCCATTTGGTGTATAAGGGAGTTTGATTCCACTGCCCTCGTCTGTATCTCATGTCAGGCTGTTGGTTCATCCAGTTTTGTGAAGAGGAGGATGTCTAGTTCCTTTTTGAAGACATCTACTTCCATCTTATGCAGATTTCTTAATTTTTGTGGCAGGGCATTGAAGAGCTGTGGGCCTTTGAACCCTAGGCTATTGCAGTATCTGGTCCTGAATTTAGATGGAGTGGATGGTACCTTTGGTACAATACAATGGCAGCCAGTTCTGGCATTTGTGTAACTCTCAATGCCGAAATTAACTACTAGCCCTTCTAGAGTTTTCCAAATGTAGATTATTACATTTCTGTTGCGTCTTCACTCCAGGGAGTAGAGATGCAGTTTTTTCAGCCTCTCTCTGTAGCTCATCCACTGCACTGTTTCTCTTTTAACTTTGATATGGAACTTGCTATAAGGGCAAGATCAGCAGCATATAGTAGTTCCCAGAGTCTTGAATTCTTCTGTAATGACCTAGAGGACAATGATGAAAAGGAGGGGACTGAGGACCAAACCTTGATGAACCCCTACCAGTACAACAAATTCTTTGCTGTACTCATGGTTAACTCTCACCTTATTGACAGTGTCTTTGTACAAGGCCTGTACAGTTTTCACCAGCCACTCTTCTATCCCTAATCTCCTCAGTGCCCACCGTACCACACAGCAGAGTACTTTATCAAAGGCTTTCTCTAGATCAACAAATGCCAAGTATAATGGTTTATTCTTAGCTAAGTACTTCTCTTGCAGTTGCCTGACTATGAAAATAGTATCAGTGGTGCTGAACTGCATTTTGTCTAGCCTAATTTTGCTCCTAATTAAGTGGGTTATAACTCTCTCTGCAATTTTCATCATGTGGTCCAGGAGTTTGATGCCTCAATAAATGCTTCTATCTAAAGCATCACCCTTACCCTTGTAGCAGCTAACAATTATACTGCTACACCAGTCCTTGGGTATTAAACCTTCCTGAATGATCTGATTAACTATGCAGGTAACTAGCCCATACCCTACCTTACTGGATATTTTGAGCATCTCATACTTGATTCTGGATGGACCAGAGGCTTTCATGGTTTTAATAGCCTTATCTACCTTACTGCTGTCCACTAGGATAGCTGGTCTCTCTGTTGGGTTCACACGAGGGAGACTGTCTTTGTCCCATTCATTCTCTACATTCAACAGTTTCACATTGTAACTTTTCCACATTACTAAGTGCAAGCATACTATTATCCATCTATACACACTTCTCTCCTACAATATCTCAATCCTCACTGACACACTGTCTAGTAATCTGGAACACTTCAAGTCTCTGATCTTCAGGCTGTAGGACTTTGGCAGACCTCTTCTTTTCTGCTTCTACCCTAGTGAGATAAACCTGACATCTAGCCTCCCATTTAGCCTTTTGATATGATTCTTTGCAACCACCCCACTTTTCCAGACCCATCTCTTCTTTTTTATGGCCTTGTCAATGTCATTGTTCCACCACCACATCACACTTGGTCTAGCAGAGGCTTTGTTCCAACCACAAATCTGGTCTGTTGCTTTTAGTAGATTATCCCATAGGAACTTCCAGTTGTCCTCTATGTCATATGACTATCTCTCCCTCCTTTTTTTCAAAGACCTCATTATCCTCTAAATCTCTGGCCCATTTGCAGGATCCTTGAGCCTCCACAGCCTCCTTTTCCAAATTGGCTTGCCTCTCTGGATCTTTCTTGCCCTAAGCCTGAAGTCACTAACCAATATATATATATATATATATATATATATATATATATATATATATATATATATATTGTTGTTTGTTCCTGGCTCGGTTTCGTGGTTTCATGAGTGTATAGGTTCCCCACCTGGATGGGACGCCAGTCCATCACAGATGAGCTGCTAGATGCAGGAAGAAAGAGTGCAGTGAGAAAGTTGTGGCGAAAGAGTCAGCAGAGGTTCACCATTACCTTCTGCCAGAGCCACGTGGAGCTTAGGTGTTTCACTCATAAACACACACGTCACCTGGTCTGAGATTTGAACCCACGATCTCTCGACCGCGAGTCCGCTGCTCTAACCACTAGGCCATGTGTCTCCACTTTATATATATATAGATATATATACATATATATATATGTGTGTGTGTGAAATGTAACATGTCTGGAATGGCACAATAATGCAGAAGGACTATAATAACTGTTATAAATAATTTAATTATTCATAGTGAGTGTAACAGGCCGAGTTGTTGTTGTAGCAAGGCACACTAGCTAACTGCCCCATCCATGACACAGATTTATGCCAACGGGTAAATGTATATTGAATCCAATGTAACAAATGCAACAATTTCTATGTGAGAAGCACAAGACCATTACACATTCAGATCAAAGAACATCTAAACAAGCAAGCCTCCTCCCTCAGAAAATATCTAGACAGATGCCGGAACACCAACAAAAGCATAACAGTCACAACTAAGGCCAATGACAGAAATTTAGGAAATTTAAGAATTAAGGAGACTATTCTCATAGACAGACCAGGGCCCCAAATTAACAACAGATTGGAAATTTACACTCACTGTATTATTTAACATCTATCACCCTGCGCAGATGATGGTAACATGCTCATGTAACAATACATTATATTAAAAAAATGCATGAATAATACATAACTTGGAAGCAGCACTATGGATATGCCAACACACACAAGCTCAAGACATGACTACCCTTACACACTTCTCATGAGGAATTCCAGAAAGAACTGCATGAGACCATTACAGGAAAGTTTTCGACAGATTTCAGTAACAGTTAGAAAACTGATTATAACAGTGACTCTATTACTTCATAGCAATCTCTGAAGAAGGAATTTTTATATTCCAAAATGATAGACTATAAATAATTAAATTGTTTATAACAATTATTATAGTCCACTGCTTGCAACATGTCTGCATGTAACGTGTGTGGAATGGCACAACAATGCATTGTTGTGCCATTCCACACATGTTACATTTCACAAACAATACACAATGAACCACAATACTCTCTATGTTTACGCCTGGGTCCAGCTGAGTTCGCGACCGCTAGGGAGTTAATCAAGCTATCGGACAAAAGTGCTGAAGTCGGATGCCAAATAAACTGCTTTTAACCCTTTCGTTACTATATTTCTGACCAAAATACACCCCTCATGAGTTTCAATTAAATTCTAAAATAATCATGAATTTAGACTAGTCTCATTAAACACCTGCAACTTTTTTATTTATCAACATATTAATGTGATATTTGGAATGTAATTGAAGAAAGGATTCTTAATCAATTCTATTGCATTATTTTTGTATCAAAGTTCTCCATGTACTGGGGTACTGCTAGTGTCTCTCACATGTAGATATTGGTTCAGCTTCACGAATCGTACTTGCGTCATAATACTGGAAACTTTCATCACCAAAAGGTTCCTGATCGCTCCAGTAATTTATTATTCTGGGTAACTGTCTAATACCCATAATAATATTTATGGCAAAAAATGGCCGTATTTCATCTACAGTTGCAGGAAACCACAAGCAATCTTTTTTTCCAGCTTGTTTACATTCTGCATAACGGTTGGTTTCCGCAGTAATCATTTCAAACAAGCATGCTGGAAAAAAATAAGAAAAAGAAGTCTAAAGGTTTCGCTTCCTGAGAAAGACTATGGGTAGACCCTGTCTCCTTGGAAAAATTGTTAATAAAAACATTTTTTAAATCTTGACTCCATTCTGGTGTAAAATCATCCTTGCTGTCGCCGTCGCCGCTTTCAGAATCGCTGCTTTCAGTTTCGGATACAGAAATATCTGATTTATTATCATTCACCACGTGCTTTTGTAGCTCATTCATTCTTTTCTTCGATATCTCCACATCTTCTGTTGAAAAACCTTCAAATTCGGAATCACTGCTTGATAGCATGAAACTCCTCTCCATCTTCAAAGTTGAAAAAAATTAACGCTGCATAAAATGTGGAAAAGAGTCTTTCAAAATTCACTGAGTTCAAATATCACGCCAAACAATGTCGGATACAATAACTCAATTGTTTGCAAAATGAAATCAGGTGTTTTAACAAATGTACTAACGAGATTTGGGTTCAAATATACATTTAAATAACAATGGGTACCCTCGGTTGGCTACAGCCAGGTTGGTCTTATGAACCAAAAAATTTTTCAGCCGGCTACGGCAGGGTTAGTAACGAAAGGGTTAAATGCGGCCAAAAAACAACATAATTCCCAACACCATCAGGAACGTATATTTACCCACATGCTTCCTCGGCCTTACCCTTCGACGATCATTGAAATACATATGTACATTTGTCATCAGTAAAAATCATACACCATCTACACCAACTCCATGAGCATATACACAAATTCTCTGAAATAATGTCCAGCATCATGTCCACCCCAGAACCTACACACTGAAGAACAACTGCAGCTATTGACCAATGCTACCACCACTGTGTTGACCAAGAGAAGAAATGCCTCAAACTTAAATTCCTGTGGCTTTGTACCAAACACTCCCACAACAACAACTCAGCCTATTACACTGACATAGATGAAGATAGCCCTAACATCAGGGACACCAGCACCCCATCAACAATGAAACCCCTAATCACAGACTTGAGTGGGTCACTCTCCCATGAAAAACAAGAACACCTCAGTCTAGGCCCTAAATTTATCTTGATCCAAGAGCCAAATGAAAAAATCTTTCTTGACTTGGAAGCCAACTTTTGCCAAACAGCCTACCAACTCAAATGTCTATCGGTAATAAAGAGCAACAACAACAACACACTCGGCAAATTTCCCACATACCAGTTAGACAACCCACTCAAACCAACCCCCAAACAACCGAGAACTCAACCACAAACTATCCAGACTGAAACAGTCAATCTCCAACATCTAAAGAAAAGAATCGAGAATAATACCAAACTTAACCAAGGCACAACATAAAACATTGACAAAACTAAAAGACAAAAACCTTATCTACTTACCATTAGACAAAGGGAAAGAAATCTGCATATCTTGTGAAATTTATGACAGACTGGCACTAGAACATCTAAGCAATGACAGACTATAAGTGACAGATACAACTCCAACTAGGATTGAGGACTGAATTAACACCACCCGGACTGACATTTGGAGACGGAGACAACTACATAATGAATACAAGACCAACTTCATCACAAAGAACAGCAGATTACCCAAATTCTACCACTTCATTAAAATAGAGACACGATCCAGATTAGACCGATCGTCTCCAACGTGGAAGGACTTCTGTATAAAATACCCTGGCTCCTTTCTCACATCCCAAAACCTTTCCTGGACACATCAAGAACTCCGATGAAGTCGTCAAAAGACTGCACCAACTGACCCCAAACAAAACAAGTAAGCCTTTAGTCTTGATGTTGTCTCAATGTACACAATAGTACCAGCACACTCGGCGGTCAACCTATTGACTGACTGCATAGTAGTGTCCAACATCCACTGCTTCAGACTCACTTTGCCTCCAGTTTATTATATATTTTTTTTTGTTGAGTTATTTTACTGTTTAATATCCTCTGTAACTTCTTTCTATATTTTGTTTGTCTTAGCTTTAAGAGCTATATGTTTTTGTTTAATTTTGCATACTTGTTGTCCTGTCTTGACACCAAAACTCAAGCATGCTGGGGTGAGTGTGCAGTTTTGTTGATTAGTGAACCAAAATTGCACTGACCCCCAGTCAACAGCTGATGAAAGAGTATGATGACCTTGTTTGTATCTTGCCCTGTGTTTTACCAGTCGTTCATGCTTATTTATTTTTCTTTTCTGCAAGTAACACCATAGGAAAAGTTTTTATTTTACATTTATGTCAATTTCTCAGCAACCACTTCCACTCATTTCGTTTTTTCTCTCTCTCATCTTTTCTTTTTCACTGCAGTCTGTTCTCTCCCTCCTCCTCTTCTCTGTTCCATTCTAATTGTGTCACAATGCCTTTATATCTTCCCATGATTTCATTCCACTACCTGCCACCTTAATTCATTTTGACTGCTGACCTGCTGCAGGTCACTTCACTTTCCATCCTGTCTCTCCTTATTCAATGGCTAACATCCAACTATGTATTCATCTTCCTGTGTGTGTACAGTTCGCACAATCATCTGCTCTAGAGAGTCTGTACTGTACCTTATACCTAATATATGGGACTCCTCTACCAGACATGCAGCACTGACAATTCCACCAGCATGCTTAACTGTAAAATTCAAGCATCCTGGATGAAATTCTTCTTCAAGACTAACACTCAGGCATCAGAACTGAACAAAATTAAAATTGGACACATCCGACCTCAAGAGTTTTGACTATTCTGTTGATGTGCAATTCTTAAAAGCAAAATGAATGTGGGCACAAAGTTTTTCAGAGAAATGTACATTTTGTAAAGTGCAACATTTCCCATAAGCTCAAATCTCTTTGATCAATATTTTATGATGCTGTTTCCAATTTGCAAGCGGTATTTCTGTTGCGTGCTATCCAGTATATAAACAGCAGGCATTTTTCTGTTTTTTATAGACAAATGATGAATGTACCAGGCCATACTTTTGGTAGTTTTACATGGCTGCTCAGATAAGGATGGACAGAACAGTCAATTTTATAGTGAGTAGCAGTTACTGAGCATCCAACTTCAACAATTATGACTTGTTAAGCCATATTAGCTTTTGCAGTTGGACAATTCCCAATTCCAACTCTATTGATGGGCTTTCACAACAAATCTTAGGCTGGTACAATAAAGTACTTATTAATAGTTTGCCTGAATTAGAGTACAATACTGAATATTAAAATATCTTTTCAAAAGTGTTCTTAAATTAAGCGAAACTCATTTGTCCTAATTAGTTGTGGAGGACGATGTTCAAAATAATGGTTGCTAGAATAATAATGGGATGACGAAGATTCAGAGTTGTTATGTTTGTTGGCAACAAAACATCTTTATCTCCAAGTGAAAGGCAGATTTATGATGCTGGAGTACTTACAGTAATGCTACATAGAAGAGTGACATGACTGAGCCACTTCCATTTCTCATTATCATCCCCGCCCACAGTATTTCCATCAACCACCTCCTTTTCTGCCTTCAGCCATTGCTCTCCTTTGCCATATTCCATTCTTAATACCTCTCTTACCTGCTATCACTCTCAATAACCTCATCACACCCACTCCTATATCTCTCACCATCACTCATTACATGCACCTTTACCCCAATCTTTCCCTCTCTATTGTCTCCCTCCACCCCATGATCCACTGTATCTTGAGATACTCTAGCATCCCACCACCACTTATCTTTATTACAAGCTATCTGGGATTGTTCCTCTATCACAATCAAGCTTCTCAACACTTGGCATGCCACTACCCCTCTGAAATACTACCTTCCCCATATAATTGAGAAGGCATTTTCCTTTGTTGCCTTTATCTCCCCTTTTTTACTTTCTTTCTGTTCCTTTCTTTTCAACCTCACTAGTAATGATAACATGAAAGAAGCACTCTATACACTCTGCAAAGTAGTTGGCATTAAAAAGGGATATACAACCATAGAAACCACACCTAAACTGACAGTGGAACATAGAAGCTTGCAGGATGCTGTCAAATCATCCGTCCCATACCAACATGGAAAACAGATGTCAAATGAAAAAGCTCTATATTTAAGAGATGAGGAACTATGTACATTATTTACAACTTATGGATATTTGTCCTCATCTTGTTCGTTAACACAATGTTTCGGCTGATATACCCTCCAGCCTTCATCAGGTGTCTTGGGGAAATTTCGAACCTGGGTTCTCATTCCTAAGGTATTTTTCAATGTTGTTGTTGTTATTATTATTATTATTATTTAAGTCACTGCCTGGAATCGAACTCGGAATCTTGGGGTTAGTAGCCCGCGCTCTTAACCACTACACCCTATACCCATATGCGGCGGCGGCAGCAGCGACGACAAAAAATACCTTAGGAATGAGAACCCAGGTTCGAAATTTCCCCAAAGCACCTGATAAAGGTTAGAGGGTAAATCAGGTGAAGCGTTGTGTTGAGGACAAATATCCATCAATTGTAAACAATGTAAATAAGATGTCAAATGATTATGATGGTTAAAACAGTCAATAACCGCATTATACTAATTAATACTTTCACATTCAGATTAATTGCTTTTCTCTCAGTTCTGTGGAAGAAAAGCCCTCACATAACTGAGATGCAATGTCAACACAAAATTTCATATGGCAGTTGTCCTTTGGTGGTCAAGGTACCTTGTGGCTTTTTACATAAACAATATCTGAATTAACAATAGTTAAATTCACTAAAAACTACAAAATGTATCTCCACCATTTTTTCCAGGTCGTCCAACTGGGTGGTATGCCCTATACTGGTCGGATTTATCAACACCACCCATATATTTATTGTAGGAAATATTTACTGCAGGTTTCCTCTCAGCACCAACACCAGGTTATTTATTGGTAGACAGAAATAAAATTGGTCTTTTGTTTTTACATGTTACTACCAAATTCCTTTTTGCATCTGAAGAATGTTCCCTCTTTTTTAACTTTGTTGTTTTTATTTCACAGTGTAGCCCTTTGCAATTGCTCATCACAGTACTACACATCTAAATGCCTATATGGGCAAGAAGTTCCACCAAAACCACTGAAGAAAACAAACAGTTAAAATACAGGGGTCGGTAATGATGGTGAAATGCTTCAGTTAAAGACCATACACCATCCATATGGTCTGTCTCCTTTATATTTTTTCTCCATGTAAATCTCAAAAGTTTGCACAAAACCCTGTGTCTGATTCACAGACTTCCCATACCTTGGTGCCCCATTTAGTGGGTTTACTAGGCATGTATTGCTAAAAATGTACCCTATCCTTACAGCCTACCATGGCTTCATCTACAGTGAGATTTTCCCCAGGCAGATACACAGTTTTATACCTATCAGAAAGTAAATTAATAACTGGACACACTTTATACAGGGAATCGTAGCTTGGGTCATTCTTGCAGGGGCATTAACAGAATCAAATAAATGCAAATGTTGAGATATTTTCAAATACCTCGTTTTTGACATAATCCTAGAGATATATGGATCACCATACCTTACATCGAGACACCAGAAGTTCCACAATCGAGAAAGCTGCTTGATACCAAACATAATGTTTATGGTAAAAAAGCACACATTTCTACAGTATTGGTTGGCTGCCATAGTTGATCAGGTCTTCCACAAATGGAAATCATTCATTGAACATATTTATTCATTTCCTCTGTGACAGTTTTGAAAAAACTTTCTGCTAAAAATAAAAATAATAGTCCAATGGTTGAGCATCAGAAGATAGACTGTGTTGTAAACCAGTATTTTCAGTGAAATCAGGAATTGTGGGTGATGTAATTTTCAACCTGTTATAGTAATGTTTTGAATATCGTCATTTTCATCACTTTCACTATCAAAATCTTCTTCCTCGTCCAACGAAAATTCATTGACATCAATATCAGATTCGTCCGAAGACAAATCACTGTTGTTTTCTTTTACATTTTGTATATCACCAACAGTAAAACCTTCAACATCAGAATTGCTACTTGCTGACACCATATTGATAAATACTTAAATATACACTTCACTTCAGATGTTCAAAAAAACCATGTGGTCTCAAACATTTCACAGTATTTATATTTGAATAAAGGTGGCAAAGGCTTTATCCTGCATTTTCTCAAAGCTACGAGAATTCAATAATGTGTTTTGTTTTTTTATAGCAATTTCGTAGAGGGGTCAGATTTGGTTGGTTCAAATGAATAAAAGAGAAATAACTTTGGCCATACTGAATACTAAAGAACAAAAGATTTTCTATTGATTCATAGTGTTCAAATCATACGTGATTAAATAAACAATAATAATGCACAATCATCAATGTACTCTGGTCTTTAAAGTAATTGATATTACTGTGTGTGAGTGCGCACGTGCACACACACACACACATCATCATCATCATCGTCGTTGTCGTTTAACGTCCGCTTTCCATGCTAGCATGGGTTGGACGATTTGACTGAGGACTGGTGAAACCAGATGGCTACACCAGGCTCCAATCTGATTTGGCAGAGTTTCTACAGCTGGATGCCCTTCCTAACGCCAACCACTCAGAGAGTGTAGAGGGTGCTTTTACGTGCTATCGGCACGAAGGCCAGTCAGGTGGTACTGGCAACGGCCATGCTCAAAATGGTGTATTTTATGTGTCACCCGCACAAGAGCCAGTCCAGGCAATGATCCCGCTCGAAGGTCCTTACACATGCCACAGGCACAAGTGCCAGAAAGGCGATGCTGGGCACAGGTGCCATCACAATTTCGCTTTCGCTTGCCCCAATAAGTCTTCGCAAGCTGAGTTTCATGTCCAATGAAGGAGACAATGTTGGCATGGGCGCCAGTCGTCAAATTTAACTCAATTTCAATTTCACTTGCCTCAACAGGTCTTCGCAATTGGAGTTTAGTATCCAATTTAACTCGATTTCGATTTCACTTGCCTCAACAGGTCTTCGCAAGTGGAGTTTAGTGTCCAATGAAGGAAGGTACGCCTAAGTGGACTGGCTGAGGCCTTAGATTTAGGTCTCACTTGACTTGCTGGGTCTTCTCACGCACAGCATTTGGCAGAGTTTCTACAGCTGGATGCCCTTCCTAAACGCCAACCACTCAGAGAGTGTAGTGGGTGTTTTTACGTGCCATCGGCACGAAGGCCAGTCTGGTGGTACTGGCAATGGCCACGCTCAAAATGGTGTATTTTATGTGTCACCCGCACAAGAGCCAATCTAGGGGCACTGGCAACGATCTCACTCAAAAGTCCTTACACATGCCGCGGGCACAAGTGCCAGAAAGGCGACGCTGGGCACAGGTGCCATCACGATTTCGATTTCGCTTGCCCCAATAAGTCTTCGCAAGCTGAGTTTCATGTCCCAATGAAGGAGACGACGTTGGCAGATCCTTAACACTCAGAAAAATATTAGCTTAGTGATTATTGAATGAAATGAATATAAATCATTGTTCATCTCTACTTAATCTAACATCTGGAGAAATTAAAGGATCAAATGTTAAAATCTATCCAAATTTTATTGTATTTCAGGTGAGAAAACTATGCTTCCACATTACCTCAACTCACATAAATGCTGGGTGTAGGTACCAGATCATCAGGGAATACATTGGTATCTTATCCAGTAGAGGAGATTAATCTCTCATTTGTTTAATATCATAAAATAGGAACTAAGTATTAACCCTTGAAAGCTACCTAAAACTGGGTGCCGTTAACTTTTATCATTATTCTTAAGCCAACATCAACCAACAATTAAATTTCTATATAGTTAAACAACCAAAAAAGAAATTACACACTGAATAATGTAACCTTACATACACTATGTCATAGGGAGAACATCTTTCATTAGGTATGCTTAATCAGAGCTATCTAGGGTTAAACAACAATATTTCTCTCTGTTTGATGTTTTGTTCACCAAAAGCCATTAAAGTCCTTTCAAATTAAAATAATAAAAATTGATATATATATATAATAAAATATAGCACAATTACTATGGCAGAGTGTTGGAGCCTAGCAGAGTGTTGGAGCCTAGCAGAGTGAAAATAAGACAAATATCTTGTGATAAATGTAATGTAGTGATGGCACTCCTACTGTGAAGTTGGAAGAGTTCAAACAAAACCTACCTCTTCTATTGTCCTTGATGTGACAAGATCCAGTGCTAAGCTTAATGTTTTCTTTCTGACTTCAAGATCAGGAGCTGCTAATACACGCAGGATGTCCATTACCAATTCCTTATAAAAGTAGAGAATAAAAATGTTGATGTGTAGAGAGATAGTGAAAATGAGGTAGAGAGAGATCAATAAAAAAAAGATGACAGATGTGAGTAGAGAGAATGAAAAAAGAAAAAGAGGTAACGCTTTTATCAGTTAAAATTGACATAATGATAATTAGCAATATTGTTACAGTGCCATAAATTTGATACACATGACCAATACTTATTTCATCAACCACCGAGACAAATATACAAAGTTGATCCAGGTAGGATTGGAAGTCATCCAAATTTTAATCAGTCATCACTGTCACTTTACTATACTTTCATAAAACCAATTTTGTTTAATCAGGCAACATGATAAATCTTTATGAAGATTGTTACAAAATAATCTGAATAATTTCTAGTAAACCACACACAGCATGTAAGTCTGGGAAGACACTGTGTGCCAAATTCTACAAACTTGTCTTGCAACAATAATATAAAAGAGGAAACTAGAAATAGGCAAATCTCAGCCTTCTGCCTTATAAACAAATGACACATTGGATAATGTACACCTAGGTTCACTATACCCTGTCTGAATTAAAGATGGGATGGTCAAAGCTAGCATGGTTTTTGATTGCAGATCATCAAAGACGAAGAAAAATTTATAGGAACTTACCTGAAGAACTTTCTCATGAGCAGGCACCTCTTTCAAAGCAATCAGCCGATCAAGGACAATGAGCTTCACGTTGTTGTCACTCTCTTTGATGATCAACTCAATATAACAACTAGCAACAGCCTGACAAATAAACAGAAATAAATCAGTTGCATTATCATCATCATCATTAATATTGACATAATCTGAAGACTGGGTCTTTGACATATCAATCTCTTCTAATTATTATGAAACTTAGTAAATTGAGATTGTTTACACCTCTCACTTGTAATAAAATTCCAACAGAAAAGACAAAAGGAAATAGATTGTGCTTTCCAATGTCTAAATGAAAAGGAATTATAAGTTCTTAACACCAGAAATCTGGAATTAAACCACACACCTCAACAATACAAAAGTACTCATAAAAATCTTCATTGTAGTTAACTTATTCAAGCAAAATTAATGTCCATTTTCAAAGGAAACAGCTTTGCAATTCAAACATACACCACTCTTGTCATCATCACTATTCAGCATACTTAGCCAAAATTATCAAAGAAATGATCCAAATATTTTACTTGGCATATTCTTTCTATTGA
This sequence comes from Octopus bimaculoides, assembly GCF_046866305.1. NCBI lineage: Eukaryota > Metazoa > Mollusca > Cephalopoda > Octopoda > Octopodidae > Octopus > Octopus bimaculoides. The sequence continues at coordinate 31,583,782 of NC_142945.1, read as the reverse complement.
TCCAATTCTACTTTAGTTACTTTATACTCAACTAACAGTTCCAACTTTCTATGAAGTTTTTCTTCATTAAACTTTCTTTAGAAAACCATTTCACAACATTTCCCAAAATATAGTACAATGACTACCAACTTAAAAGGTTAGAAAGCAGACATAAGTATTGGCTTTCCTTAAGAAGTTTTTTTGAGATGCACATAGTTCCAGGTTCAATCTTAATGTGCACCGCCATGAATATCTTCTACTTTGAAGTCTCAGGCTGAATTCAAACTCAGAACAGAGAGTCAAAATGAATACATTATGTCATTATAGCCACACACTGATGACTGACTAGAAACATTGCAATATGTGTAAAAGCAATAACTGCTTGTACAAACCTCCAAGTTAATCAAAATATGTAAAATGATACATGCAAGCACCACAAGTATGCACATGTAATATTTCTCTAAACTTTTGAACCTACCCTTGCAGCTATTAACTTTGTAACCAACTAGTTGTCTCTTTTAACCTCCATTATTACAATCTCACCACAGACATCCACCAACTCCTCTCTATATCATTGTCACAAAAACATCAGCTTCAATCAACACACCTACAATCAAAACTTTGGAATACTCATGGGATTCAGTTTTGGAAAGCCTAGTACCTAATACCTGCAATTCCACAAGATATATCAATGACATGCAAGGATATATCCTTACATTCTCCTATGGTGGAGGTAATTCTATCTTTGATACTTTCAATAATATTGATAAACACATTGGTTTTATCATTGAACACTCACATGAAACAGAGGCTCTCCCTTACTTCACTTTACACTCAACATTTCAGAATTCTTTAAGAAAATGACCTGCAGAGACCTCTTTACGCACATCATATCAACCCAACTCCATGGTACCAAGCACAACTACATCCAAATTAATACTCCATATCTTTCACCTATCCTCAACAAGGTCCACAATATAAAATACAGAATTACAAGAACACATGCTTACATAAACTACTGTACATACTCTGCCATTTAAAAAGCAATTGAGAGAAAGGGGATAGGCATGTATCTGGTCCACTCTGTATCCTCCTTAAGTCAAGTCCTTACCAAAAACAACACCCTGAGACCAACAACACATATATGCTAACAAATGGCCCTCTCTGTGATACAAACATGTGTCTACATGCATAAGTATTTAACTAGTTAAAATGTTATACATGATCGCCATAACAGCAGTACAATCTGGAAACTTCACATCAGTATCAAAGCACACCTATATACATGAATTTCCTCAGTTGAGAATATCTTCACAAATGTTGTAACCATGTAGTAAGAATATCAAACTTAGTCATTGACCAGAATGTTGGTTTCAATTTTGACACAATGCCAGTAGTTTCAGGAGAGGGAGTAAGTCAATCATGTCAACCCCAGTGCTCAGCTGGTACTTATTTTATCAACCCTGAAAGGATGGAAGGCAAAGTTAACCCCAGCAACATTTGAAGTCAGAATGTGAAGATGAATGAAATGCTGCTAAGCATTTTGCCCAGCATGTTAACAATTATGCCTACTCACCACTTCCATTGACTAGAATAATAATGACTTGAGAATCAACAACAAAAGTGAACTGAATAGCACAGGAGTAGCTGTGTGGTAAGACGCTTGCTTCCCAACCACATGATTCCGGGTTCAGTCCCACTGCATGGCACCTTGGGCAAGTGTCTTCTACTATAGCCTAGGGCTGACCAAAGCCTTGTGAATGGATTTGGTAGACGGAAACTGAAAGAAGCCTGTCATGTGTGTGGTGGGTTGTCTTCTATTTTTTAATTATTATAAACCTTCCACTGAGGAGAGAGCCGGTTTCCAACAAAGTTACAAGGCTCCACTTTGGGATGTAGTTAACACAGACAAATTCACATTTGTAACTTGAGAAAAGTCTTGCATATTTTTACTGTTTAACTCACTGATTGCACTTGTAATGTACGAATTCCCAGTTTAACCAGATTCTCCTATAAGCATTTACTAACAAAACATAGTGCTCCTATTATTATTGGTATGTATGTATTTGTGTGTCTATGTTTGTCCTCCCACCATTGCTTGACAACTGATGTTGGTGTGTTTACATCCCCATAACTTAGTGGTTCAGCAAAAGAGACCAATAGAATAAATACTAGGCTTACAAAGAGTAAGTCCTGGGGTCGATTTATTTGACTAAAGGCGGTGCTACAACATGGCCACAGTCAAATGACTGAAACAAATAAAAGAGTAGAAAAAAAAGAGTGAATGACATGGAGTGGCTTTTCTATCTCACTTTACTTACCTTTCATCTACTCACATGTTCTCCACACAAACAATTACATCACAACAACAAATTTTGCTACACCCCATATCTTCATATAACCTACCCTATTGACTAATCTTACTTTAAAGTTCAGCTGTTGTTCAGGAGCCTTTCCCACCACTCCTTGTTCATACCTACACTAACTTGTCATAAATATATACATACATGTATGTATAAATTTTTTCATACCATCAGGTTTAAATCCCCAAAAAACTTTTAACATCCTATACAACAGACTTGCCAGACAGTGCATGTGTCCCTTAGTACTGTACAAATTGAAACTTGTTTATAAATTCGTTTTGAAGATGATAATGAACTTTCTAATCTAAGGAAAAGGTTTAATTCCTTCTCCTATAACTCAACTATTTACAAAGTGAAATCACATATTTTCACAAATGTACTAACGAGATTTGTGCTTAAATTCACATTTAAATAACAATGGTACTCTCAGCCAGCTATGGCTGGGTTGGTCTTATGAACCAAAAGGTTTTTCAGCTGGCTACGGCCAGGTTAGTATCGAAAGGGTTAACCTTCGTTGAGCTGGAGAAACCTTTCAACAGAGTTCCCCGCTTTGTTATATGGTGGTCTCTAAAGAAGTTAGGAGTAGAGGAGTGACTTGTTAGAGCTGTCCAAGCCATGTACAGTGGTGCTGTCACTAAGGTGAGAGTTGGCCATGAATACAGTGATGAATTTAATGTTCAGGCAGAGGTCCACCAGGGCTCAGTTCTCAGCCCACTCTTATTCACTATAGTCCTCCAGGCCACAACAGAATTCAAAACTGGGTACCTGTGGGAACTTCTAAACACTGATGATGACCTTGCTCTCATTGCAGAATCTTTAGCAGAATTGGAGAAGAAATTCCAGGTATGGAAACAAAACCTGGAATCAAAGGGCTTTAAAGTTAACCTAGCAAAGACCAAAGTTGTTGTTAGTAAGAAAGAAGATAAAACTTTCTTTCCATCAGGTAAATGGCCCTGCTCCATATGTAGGAAAGGAGTTGGAAGAAATTTCACTCACTGCACCCAGTGTAAAGTATAGACACATAAGAGGTGCAGTGGTATCATGAATAGGTTAACTGATAAAGTAGTCTTTGTATGTGGCAGATGTGCAGGAACAATAAGCATTAAGAGCATATGGGAATTAAATTCTCTCAAATGCCCAGGAGGCTCTCTTGAAGTTATAGATTGTTTCTGTTACCTAGGTGACCAAATTAGCAATGTATTAGAAAGTATTGTTTCTAGAATAAGAATTGGGTGGAGGAAGTTCAGAGAACTATTATCACTGTTGACAATAAAAGGACTCTCTCTCTCACAAGAATGAAAGGTAGATTAAATGATGCTTATGTACGAACAGCTATACTCTATGGTAACAAGACATGGGCTCTGAATGAAGAAGACATGTGTAGACTGGAGAGAAACGAAAGTAGTATGCTCCAATGGATGTGCAACATCAGTGCACATGAAGACATGTGCAAATGTACTGAGAGAAAAGTTGAGCATAAGAGGAATCCAATGTAGCATGCAAGAGAGAAGACTACATTGGTTTAGACAAATGATGTATATGAATGAGGACAGCTGCATAAAGAAGTGCCAATCACTGAAAGTGGATGGTACCCATGGAAGGAGACCCAGGAAGACATCGGATGAAGTGGTAAGGACCAATCTCAAGAAGCTGGGTCTCAGAGGAAATGACAATGGACCAAGATGCCTAGTGATATGAAATTTTTGAGAAAATCCACCCACATCAGCGGAACTGAGTTTTAGAAGCACTGCGTCCCACCCACACTACCACAACAAACCAAACTACGTCTCTACATCACTTCTCTTCTTCACATTTCTGCTTAATGTACTATAATTACCTCCCGCTCCCCAATCCTGTTCTCTTGGCCTGGTGCCACTGTATCATTGCTCTCCACTTGCCCCTGACCTGTGCGTTTTATCCACATGCCCCATCTCACTCACTGTATTATTGCTATCTGCTAGCCCCTGACCTAGGTGTTCCACCCACTTGGAACAAGAAAACTTTTCCATCACCCTACCCGAACAAACCAATCTACATCTCTTCTCACACCCCTATTCCTCTGCATCATTGCTATCCGGTAGCCCTTCCAACTTTATATATACTCAGGTCTTTCACCACTTACTTGCACTCTTTAATCGCACTCCCTTCACAATATCCAGCCACTTATAGTAAGGCATTTGAACCTCAAGGGTATGCTCTGGGACTTGTTACCATCTATATCGCTCTCTTCCTTTACTCAACCATCTGATTTATATTCTAATCACCGTTCCTTGTGAGTATGCCCAGCATTTTGCCACCATCTCTATCCTGCTGTCTCCCACACTTCCCTCGGGTTGGGCACCTGTGTATTTTCTTTGTGGTAGCACACCTGTTTCTGTTTCCATTCCGGATCTTTCTCTCTCTTTTTGGCTGGGTAACCTTGTACTTCCTATACAACAAGACACCTGCATCTGTCTCACTATAAACTTTTCATCATCACCTCTTCCAATGCCTCTTCCCCTCTTAGAAGTTTTTTTTTTAATATTTGGCAAGTACTTGGTGACCCTGTCAGTGCAGGTGCCACTTAAAAGCATCCAGCCCACACTGTAAAGTGGTTGGTGTTCAGAAGGGCATTCAACTGTAAAAACCTTGCCAAAACTGATTTCACCTGCGCCACGTAAAATGCACTAAGTCCACTCTATTGGGTGGGTGGGTGGGTGGTTGGTGTTAGGAAGGGCATCCAGCTGTAAAGACCGACCGACAGGCAGATATAGATATATATGTATAGAGAGAGAAAGTGATAGTAACAGAAATTCTTAGCAGAAAGACAACAGAAATCCTTAGTAACAGTAATCCTTAGAAGAAAGACAACAGAAATCCTTAGAAGAGTGTTTCTATGAGGAACGTGAAGAATAAAAATATATGGGAAGCTGTGACATGCAAGTATTTTCTCTAGGAACCAAAAATCAACGCAACTGAAATGAAATAGAAGCTGTGAAAATGTCAATATTCATCAACATGTATACATGTAGCTAGCCACAGTTGCAACATCAGACAAACATGTTTATCTAGGTAGCTCCAGTTGCTATGTCAGTAATGCAAGTTGAAATTGAAAAACCATTTTAAAGAAGTGAATCATATATATAAAGCAAATTACTTATTTTTAATAAAAAAATAAAATGAAGACCCTATCATGTATCCAAGGTCAAATTATTCATGCATCCCAAGTATGGAACCAAATCGCACAGCCGTTTTTGCATGAAAAGTGAATACACACACACACACACAGAGGCCTATTTTATATATTAGATAACAATTAGAAGTCAACAGTGATTGAAACAGAGACAAATAGAACATTACCTACTAATGAATTATGGTTCATATAGTGTATAGATTTTACTATAAAATTTAGTACAAAGGAAAATAAGTTTTGACATTACATGCCTTTATTGCTAACTGTACATTCTGTTTAAATGTATTTCCCGTCAGGTTTCAAAGTTGCATTTATGTAAGGTTCCTTGTTTCTGTTGAATCAGATCCACAAGAAAGTAGCTCTTAATACTCATCAGATTACTGAAGTGAGACATCTCAAGTCTATTCCTTGATATGTTTTTGACCGAATTTATAAGACTGAATCTATGTTCACACTGCTCAGAAAATTTATAAGCAGTCTTTTGCAATCAGTAATATGTGACAGATTCACACAACATTTATGTTTTCATGCTTTATGCATCACTTGTGATCCTAGTAAGACTTTTAGTACACTAGTCAATTCTTTCTATTCAGGACCAAGAACTATCTAACCAAGAACTAGATAATTTAGAAAATTCGACCACCAAGGTAAAAGTCACTGAAATCAGTTATAGATATTTGATTAACCCTTTCGTTACTAAGCCGGCTGTAGCTGGCCAAAAAGTTTTTTGGTTCATAAGACCAAGCCGGCCGAGAGTACCCATTGTTATTTAAATGTATATTTGGACCCAAATCTCGTTAGTACATTCGTTAAAACACCTGATTTCACTTTGCAAACAGTTAAGTTATTGTATCCGACATTGTTTGGCGTGATATTTGAACTCGGTGAATTTTGGAAGATTTTTTTCCACATTTTCTGCAGCGTTAATTTTTTTCAACTTTGAAGATGGAGAGGAGTTTCATGCTATCAAGCAGTGATTCTGAATTTGAAGGTTTTTCAACCAAAGATATGGAGATATCGAAGAAAAGAATGAATGAGCTACAAAAGTACGTGGTGAACGAAAATGAATCGGATATTTCTGTATCCGAAACTGAAAGCAGCGATTCTGAAAGCAGCGACAGCGACAGCGAGGATAATTTTACACCAGAATGGAGTAAAGATTTTTAAAATGTTTTTATTAACAATTTTTCTGAGGAGACAGGGTCTACCCATAGTCTTTCTCAGGAAGCGAAACCTTTAGACTTCTTTTTCTTATTTTTTCCAGCATGCTTGTTTGATATGATTACTGCGGAAACAAACCGTTACGCAGAATGTAAACAAGCCGGAAAAAAAGATAGCTTGTGGTTTCCTGCAACCGTAGATGAAGTACGGGCATTTTTTGCCATAAATATTATTATGGGTATTAGACAATTACCCAGAATAACAAATTACTGGAGCAATCAGGAACCTTTTGGTGATCAGTATGTTTCCAGTATTATGACGAGAGTACGATTTGTGAAGCTGAATCAATATTTACATGTGAGAGACACTAGCAGTACCCCAGTACGTGGAGAACCAAGCTTTGATCCCTTATCTAAAATAAGACCCCTCATCGACTGCGTTCAAAATGCATATAAAACATTTTACAAGCCTGAGAGATACTTATCCGTCGATGAGGGCATGGTGGGGTATAAAGGAAGAGTACACTTCCGATAGTATATGCCAGGAAAGGCCACAAAATGGGGGATCAAAGTTTGGAAAATTTGTGAAGCAAATACTAGGTACTGCTGTGGATTTAGCTTTTATGCAGTGAAAAGAGACAATAATGTTAGTCAGCATGGCCTAGGGTACGATGTGGTCTGGAATTTATCACGTCCATACCATAACCAGGGCCGTATAGTATTTTTTGACTGATATTTTAGTTCAGCCAAACTTGCGGTGGATTTAGAAGCTGTAGAAACATATACATGTGCTACAGTAATGGCTAGTAGAAAAGGGCTGCCATTAAATATAAAAAAAGCAAAATTTAATAAAAGAGGTGAAATAATCCAACGGCAGAGAGGAAATCTGCTAGCAACCACATACCGAGATAAGAGGCAGATAAATTTTCTATCCACCAGTGCACAACCATGTGTAAATGAAAATGGCACCCCATATGTGAAACTTGATTATTACAGGTACATGGGTGGTGCTGATCAGCTGAACCAGATGATGAGTTATTATCCGGTTGGTAGACCAGGTAATAAATGGTGGCGATACCTGGTTTGGTATATTGTAAACATGAGCATTGTAAATGCATTCATATCATATACCAAATCAGGAGGGGTTCGCAAGCGGTGTGATCATCTGCAGTTCCGAGCAGATGTTGCATCACAGTTGAGGGCAGGTTATTCCTCCAAAAAAATAACGGCAGGAAGGAAAAGCAAAGCCTGCCAGAGAGATATCCCTCTGAGTTCAGCTGATCTACATAAATTAGAAAAAATCAGGGGTTGCAAAAGGCAGTGCCATGAATGTCTACATCAACAAAGAAAAACTCCCAGTGGACGGCCAGTTGAAACATCTTTCCAATGTGCATTATGCAAGGTTGCAGTATGTAGAGTGGGATGTTTTACAACTTTCCATGATAGAAATATTGTGTAAATATTTTTTGTATATATATATATATATATATATATAATAAGATTGTATAAATATTTTTCAAATTTACTTAGTTTTACTTTTTATTTTAATTTACCTGTAATTTTAATTAACCTGTGATTTTAATTTATTTGTAAGGTGAGTGACAAGTTTTGATTTAATTTCTATTGTAAATCTTTATTATATATGTCCCTGTGTATTTATGTATGTGTGTGAGTATATTTCATTTAGTTGTATTCATGTTTCTAGTTTTCTTCAAAAACAAATTCCAGTATTTCAGTTTATTTTACCTTTATGGTACACCTGTTCTTCTGTGCATTAAATTCAATTGATAACCTAGTGATGTGCACAAGTCTTCTATATCAAAATTTTGTTGCATACCCAATTAAATATGAGCTGATGACACATTTTCTATGGTAATGTTTAAACAAAATTTTAATATTTTTACATTTTGCTCAGTTTACCTGGATTTACCTGTAATTAGAGTCACTTTGAGACAAAAATTATGCAATAGAATTGATTAAGATCCCTTTCTTCAATTATGTTCCAAATATCACATTAATATGTTGATAAATAAAAAAGTTACAGGTGTTTAATGAGACTAGTCTAAATTCACGATTATTTTAGAATTTAATTGAAACTCACGAGGGGTGTATTTTGGTCAGAAATATAGTAACGAAAGGGTTAAACTATATTTTGCTACTTCTCTTCAAATTTACCGACATTAAATGTGTTATCTTATTCATTTTCTATCAAAACTTGTGTTGTACATATGCTAACGCACATGGTAGTATAGAAAATATATATTTTAATGTTAACTATATTCAAAGAAAACAAGAATCTTCGCCCAAATGCAACTAAGAAACCTGATTAAAAAGTTAAGATATCCTTGAAAAGGTCAATGGTCTCACCTTGACTGCAGTAGGGGCACTTGATAGTGTCACAAGAGTTCCAGCTGCTTCATAACGCACTGCAGGGCTTGATGAGTTCAATAAGTTATAGATACAGCGTATGAAACGGGCCCGTTCTGAAGGATTGGCATGGCATACCTATTGAAAATTAAGAACAAACAAATGTTCAGTAATTAATAGTATTATGTACTATTTAAGCTATATATGACAAAACCTTTCATGAAAAATACCTTTCATTGATATAACAGTTTGCCTCTTAAAATAGTGTCCAAATTTATATATAAGCATATGTGCACTTAGAAAAATTAATACATCATTATTAGTTGGTTGATATCTATGACGTAAATGTCACATCAGTACATGCCACAGCTTAAGTGCATCTCCCACTCAACATCCCCTACCTTAGCAGGAGGATATTCATTTATCAGTAGGTACACTTGTGAGAGGTAGAGATGTGGTAGTTTTAGATATGGTAGGTCCAGTGTTCCTCTCTATAGCTCCTCAATGTAACTAGACTATAATCTATTAACATATGTTGTTTAACTGCATATTAACTTTAAGCATATTATGAAATGCATTCCAGCCATGACCATCCATGATTTTAGAAGTATCTATATTATATGTAATCATCACTTTTCTAAGTAGTGAGTATGATTTGAAGATTCAACAGCTATTTCTAGATCAAGCAGTCATATAGAGGCTCCCACATTAATTTAGGCATAACAGTTCCTTTGTACACCTCCCTACATTAACAGAAGTCATTTATCGTAGGTGTGGGTATGTGGGGTTAGTGTTCCTCTCAACATTTCCTATTTTATCAGCAGGAGTGGCTTCTATCAACATGCATGAACTGGAAAGAAAAGGCTAGCAGAGGAGTTACTATCATCTCCAAGTAGACTGTGACTGGTCTGATAAGGCCATAATGTTTAGGTATTATCATTGTCATTATTACTTTAATGTGTGTTTCTTCATTTTAGCATGGAACAAGCCAGCCCTTACATACTTACCTTGTAGATAAGCTCAACAATAACAAGTTGGAGAATATCCCCAAAAGTGTTCACTTGGTCGATGCAACTGCTGAGGTAGTTCAAAGCAGCTTCCTGTCACAAGAGAAAATACATTCACATTACAAGTTACTGTATTAAAGGAAGGAAGGAAGGAAGATAGCAGTGGCAGCAGCAGTGGCATAAGTTTTATATTCACATTTTCTATGCTGGTATGGTATGTCTAAGACTACTTGAAGTATTCTAAGGTCAGAGTCCTTTCCTGTTGCCAACTTTTATTTTATTTCACTGTTCTTCACATGCTGAACAACTAACAAACTTTTCATAGGTGAAATAAACAAACATCACTGCTCAAGCAGTGCCATTATAAAGACACTGGATACACACACACACACACACACACACACACACACATATATATACAGGGAGAATTCACAAAAAAAACAAAAGATGAAGACAGGTGGTGTAGACAACAGATGTATTAGTATAATGCTCGGGAAGTGAAAAAGTCTTTAACGTTTCGAGCCTATGCTCTTCCACAGAAAGAAACAAGGAGAGAAAATAAAGAATGTGTAGTGGCTAGCGATCTATCATGGCGAATGCCGGACAGAAGGGTCACACAGGAACACTAGGGAGAAGGGGAGATAATAAAGTAGTGGTGATCCCAAAATAAAGGTGCGCGTGCATGTGTATAAGAGGGTTTGTATGTGTGTGTGGAAGCGGGCTGGTTATCTTGACATGTGTGTGTATGTGTAGGTGTGAAATGTGGGGTTGGGAAGTGGTCACTGCTGGTATGTGCATGGCGGTATGCTGTGATGTGATGTGTTGTGTGGTATGGTGGTGTAGTGATGTGTGGTGTGGTGTGATGTGATGGTGTCAGAGGTGGGGGAGGCAAGAGTGGGTAAAACAAGGGTGGGGTGGGGGTTAGGCTGAGGGTGGGAGTAGAGGTGGGTATGAAGGTAGGCAGAAGGTGGGGGTAGAAGTGGGGTACTTGGGAGTGGGTGTAAATGATGGGGTGGGGTGGGCTTATGAGGGAGGGTTGACGATGAAGGGGGAAGGAGATGGGGAGGAGTGAAGAGAAGAGAGGAGAGTAGGAGTGAAGAGCAGAAGTAGGAGTTAGAGTAAGAGAGGAGAGGTAGGAGGGAGGAAGTAGGTAGGAAGGAGGAAGTAGATAGGAAGGAGGAAGTAGATAGGAAGGAGGAAGTAGGTAGGAAGGAGGAAGTAGGTGTGAAGGGAAGAGAGGCAAGGGGAGGAGGTTAGATGAAGAGGGGAGGAGAGTTGAGCCCATGTGGTGCAAAGGAGCGAAGAGAGATGATTAATCCCTGTTCATGGCGCAAACAAGAGTCCGGATGGCCCCTGTGCAAGGACAATCCAAACATGGACAGGTGTTGCAAAAGTGATTGGTAGAGCAGAAATGGCGCAAAACCAGGGTATCATTGCCGAGTCGGATGTCTCGGAGGTGTTCCACGAACCAGTTAGTTAAGCGGCGTTCCATTTGCCCGATGTATAGAGAAGGGCAGAGAGAGCAGGAGATGCGGTAGATGATATTAGTAGAAGTGCAGGTGAAGGAGTCGATGTGATAGGGTCAATGATGGGTGCCAGTGAGGAGGGTGGTGTTGGAGAAGTATGGGCAAGTGCGGCAACATGGGTGGTAAGCTGGCAGAAACGTTAGCACGCCGGGCGAAACGCTTAGCAGTATTTCGTCTGCCGTTACGTTCTGAGTTCGAATTCCGCCGAGGTAGACTTTGCCTTTCATCCTTTCGGGGTCAATAAATTAAGTACTAGTTACACACTGGGGTCAATTTAATTGACTTAATCTCTTTGTCTGTCCTTGTTTGTCCCCTCTAATGTTTAGCCCCTTGTGGGCAATAAACAAATAAGCATGGGTAGGAGCAGGGGAACGAGCCGGGTTAGGAAGTTGGGTAAGAGAAGCTGTGGACCAAGAGATCTTGTAGGTTGTGGGCTCGTTTGAAGGAGGGGAGGGGTCGGTTAGGGAAGATGTGCAAAGTGGATGGGTCAGACTGGAGTCGCCAGAAGGATCGGAGAATGGTGCGTTGGAGAGGTAGTGTGGTGGGGTGGCAGGTGAGGGGAAATGGGAGGCAGGAGATGGCGGTGCGGGTTTGGGGAGAAGAGAGCAGATGCACAGTCCACGGAACGTGCTCTGGCAAGGGCGGTGTGGGTAGTGGTGATAGGATATCCACGTAGGATGAAGTGGTGAGCCATGAGTTGAGACTGAGTCATGGTTGTCACTGCAGAGAAATTGGGAATAGGGGATGGAAAGCTTGGTGTGTTTAGAGTAGGAAGAGAAGTTGAGGTATGAGTGTGAGTCTGTGTGTTTGTAGTGGATGGAGGTGGTGAGAGTGGAGTGATGAATGCTGACTGAAATGTCAAGAAAGGAGATAGAGGTGTCAGAGATAGTGCAGGAGAAGTGGAGGGCAGGATGGAAAGATTTGACAAAAGAGAGGAAGGAGTAGATGTTCGTGGGAGAGTGAGGTCACACCGATACAATCATCAATATAACGGCAGTATAGTTCGGGAGTGGGACCAGTGAAACTTGAGAATATTTGGGTCAAAGGTCAAGGAAATGGTGGAGTGTACGCAGCCCCTCATGGTGATGGATCACTGTGTAAAGGCTCTAGATGTCAAGAGTGAAGAGAAGTTTAGAGGGGCCAGGAGGAGATAGAAAGAGTTGAACAAACGAAGCATGTGGTTGGTGTCATGGATGTGAGAGGGGAGGGAAGCTACTAAGGGGGCAAGGACACAGTCAAGATATCTGGAGATGAGTTCAGTGGGGCAGTTGCAGGCAGAGACAATGGGGTGGCCAGGGTTGTTAGGTTTGTGGATTTTGGGGAGGAAGTAAATGGTGGGGGAGACAGGAGGATGAGGAGATGAGGTCATGGATAGTGGAGGACACAGTCTGTTGGTAGCTGGGCATGGGGTCAGAGGGCAGTAGAAGGAGGTGTCTTGAAGTTGGCGGAAAGCTTCGGCCTTGTAGAGGTCCACACGCCACACCACCACGGCTCCACAGTTTTCATGTATCAAATTTCAATCACAAGATACTGGTCAGCTTCAAGTTGTAATTTAACTTGTGTTGAATGCCACACACTGGGGCCAAAATCAAAACCACAGGTGTGTAAAGGGAACTTTTTGACAACACTGCCATGTCTGTGTCGAAACAGTTATATTTTCTAATATTGACACAAGGTAATAAATTTATAGGAGAGAGAAACTGCTGACTGCATTTATTCCAGTATCTCAGTGTATGGAAAGCAAAGTTGATCTTAAAGGAATCTGAACTTAGAATGTAAAAGAACATGAACATACTGCCAAGTATTAGTCAAACATGTTGCCCTTCAGTTAATAATAGTAACTCAATACAAAATAAGTATTTGATAAAAAAAATACCTGGCATCTTCCATAAAATATCCTTAAGACAGATAACCAAGTTAGATATTTTATGATATCCAAGCTTAATAGTTCTTATTTTTGAGTGAAATCTTACTGAAGTTGATATTGTCCTCAATATCAACTTCAGCAATCATTTGCTCATTTTACAGTTGAGGTAATCAAAAGACTGTGCTTAACCTTTTGCTCATTTGACACAAAAAATGGTTAAATGTCTTGATAAGAAAACACAGAGAACTGAGTCAACAGAAAAACTTATTATCACCAACAAGATCAGCAACTAATTCATGTTGTTGAACACAATGAAACCTGGGAACAAGACCCTTAACACTCAACAACTGATTCCAGCGATCAGAAACATCATTATTTAACATGTTTTCCAAGCATAATGTTTGCACTGGGTCACTTACACACATACACACAGGCCCACATATTTTTCAGCTCATCCACACATACATATTCACACACTTATCTCCATTCACTTATACACACCATTCTCACATACACACACGCATGTGAAAATAAATTCATTTGACCAGGTCACCGTCATTATCTCCCTTTCATTCAGCCTTCTGACTATTTTGTCATGTTGAACCATTAATCCCTAAAAAAATTTTTTCTCTCAGTGCTTTTTTTTCCATTCCCTCTCCTTTTTTTTTTCTTCTTAATCCTTTCTGTCGAAACATAAAAGACTTTTCCATTCTTCCCGAGCATTAAACTAATACACCTGCTTGTTGTTCCTACACCTGTCTTCATCCTTTGTTTTCTGTAAATTTGAACTATATATATATATATATATATATATATATATATATATATATATATATACATATATATATATATATATATATATATATACATATATATATACATATATATATATATATATATATATAGGAGAGTATTGTAGTTCACTTGAAGCATTGTGTATTGTTTGTAAAGAATAAAAAGTTTAAAATGGTAAAACAAAGCACTATAATACAAAAAATGGACTATATACCTGTTGTAATTTAGTTATCTATAGTCCGATGATATTTCAGAATACAATTCCTTCTTCAGATATTCTTAAGACTCCATCTAAGAATATCTGAAGAAGGAATTGTATTCCGAAATACCATCGGACTATAGATAACTAAATTACAACAGGTATATAGTCCATTTTTTATATTATAGTGCATTGTTGTACCATTCAAAACTTTTTATTATATATATACACACACACAGTCAACCCCGCTTTATAAATCTATCATGGGACCGCCTGTTTGAGATTTATTAAAGAAGGGATTTATTAACCAAGGGAACAAAATTTGCTGATTGATTAAACATGCGCATTTATTAAAATATATACATATGTGAATACACGAATAAAAACATTATAAACAATGTTATTGAATGAAAAATTTGTCAAGTGTTGTTTGCTCTGCTGGACACTTTGTTTGCAACTCTGCACTGATTTTTTCCTTAAGAGTTCTAAAAAGGTTCATGTCACTTAAATCAAAACATTGAATGAGATAGTGTCTCATTTCAGCTGGTGTTGAAGGCTCCAGAACTCTTTCATCAACATCAACGTTGGGTTTCTTTTTCAGGTTGCTGAATGTCATGAATAATCTCATCTAGTTTTTTTCTTCAGTGATGATCTCTGGAGCAACAACAGCACCATCAACTACAGACAACCAATTCTCAAATTGCTTTTTGGTCAATCCAGTAGGCAGCGAAAGCAGCATCGAATCTTTGTTAACATCTATGACTTCATTTGATTCTTCAGCCGAAACAAAACCAGCTTTGGTCCTACAATGTTTGACTGGCTAGAGACATTCTTCCAAGCTACGCTTAACATGTACATGGCATCCAAAATGGTGATCTGCTTTGCAACTTCTTGGGCAAAAATGTTACATTCAGTGTCTTCCATAACATCAATGATCCTCTCATGCATTTCATATCTGAAGTAAGATTTCAAGATCTTGTTTAACCCCATGTCACAGTACTGCAGCACTGATATTGTGCTGAGAAGAAGAAATTTTAAAGTAATATTCTTGAGATTAACAATGACTACATGAGAAGAGCAATTGCCAAGTAGGACCACCATTTGTCTTCCAGATAGATTTTTTTCTGTCATCTAAGCATTTTTGAAAAATCTTGACAAACCAACCTTTCCGATTAAGTGCAAATCTTCTTTGTCTCCATTCATGTTGCAGGCCACTGTCAAGATCACATAGGCCTTTGCCATTTTAAAAGCCTTCACAGTTTTCTTACAACTCGCATTAACACATGTATTCCCTGATAATACACAAAAGTAGATTCCAGTTTCATCAGCATTGTAAATGTCCTGTGGCTGATATGATTTAACAGAAGCTGCATGGTTGTCTTACGAAATTGATGGGCTCCATCTATGTCAGTTTTAGCTGCATCACCTGCAAAGTATGAAATACTTAGTTTGTATTCCCTAAAGAGAACCGTAAAAGAGATTCCATGCGTTTTTTATAACGGTAAAACCAATCTTCAGATGCCTTAAAATCCTGTCCAGCAGCTTGAGCAATGGTGTTGGCTTTGTGCATTAGGATCACACTGTTGACGGGGACGTTTCTTGAGTGAATAAATTGAAACCAATTGTAGAGAGTAAGGTCCACCTGTTGGTTCTTTCCCTCTCATTAGCGCTTTCTCTTTAATGAACAGCCATTGTGTTCTTTGGTACAAAGGTCATCCTCATTCTTTAGCATATTCTGGAGCAGACCTCTTGAAATTCTCAAACTCTGTGCTGTTTTCTGCTGGGTTTGTTTTCCCAAGAGCTTTGTAACATTCTAACAATTGAATCTTTTCTGCTACAGATTTGTCTTGCCTCTCTTTTTTCATTTTGAACAACTTGTTTGTGTCTGCCTCTCTACACGAATGACAAATGACATGTGTTTTCAGCCTTAAATATTGACACATAGGTTCCAGCAGCTATAACCAACCATCATATGATACACTCCATCATCCAATGAATGAGAAGGGCACACAATTTTGACAAGAGGTGTCCTGGAGCCTACTTTTTCACTGCAATGACAGGGTTGCATGGTAGGCTCCAGCAGCCACCGCCAGCAACTACATATTTATTGATCTATTTTTGGATGATGGAGTGTACCATGTGACAGCAGGCTGGCTGGCTGTGGCAGCTGTCAGTGTTTAAGAGTGAATAAAAAAACACTTCATTCATTCTCTGGTACTTGTTGACACTTTAGGAAGAAGCAGCAGCAATTGGATCTATTAAGCGATGATTTGGATTTATTAAACAAGTGATTTTATGTGTAAAAATTCCGTCTCAACCCATTTTGGATACAATAATTGGGTGAATTTATAAAGCAGGATCTACTATATGTATATAAATGTATATATGTATGTACATATGTATGTGTTTACATGTGTATGTCTATATATGTGTATATGAATGAGTGTGCACGTCTACCCATGTATCGCCCTTTTAATTCTAACCTAAGCACATGTGTATATTTGCATACTTTTTTCTACCTTAGGATAGAACTTTCCATACCTAAATATATAAACTTTCTCACTCATAATGCCTGTATATTCTGAAAATGTAACTTTCCCAAATAAAGTGCACTTCATATTCAAGGATCTGATGAAGCTATAGGATACTATTCTGGTACTCAACTAAGAGTCCACCATATCGTATAGCAGAAACAGCTTGATTTTTCCTGTGTCATCTCTGATTTATATATATATATATATATATATATATATATATATATATATATATACATACTTTTATTAAAGCTGCAAAATTATCGCAAAAACTGTTACTCAGTTTTGCATTCCCATTTGTCAGATATTTGTGATGAAAACTGAATTGAAATTCCTGTAATTCAAATAGACGAATAAGCATTTAAATTTGATTGGGTAGTTGATTTTCAAAAATTAATGGCATAATATTCATTACCAACTGGGTGTTTGAGAGGCTTTGAAAATTACCAGTAGGGTGTATATATATATATATATATATATATATATATATATATATATATATATATATATATATCATCATCATCGTTTAACGTCCGCTTTCCATGCTAGCATGGGTTGGACGATTTGACTGAGGACTGGTGAAACCGGATGGCAACACCAGCCTCCAATCTGATTTGGCAGAGTTTCTACAGCTGGATGCCCTTCCTAACGCCAACCACTCAGAGAGTGTAGTGGGTGCTTTTATGTGTCACCCGCATGAAAGCCAGTCAGGCAGTACTGGCAACGGCCACGCTCAAAATGGTTTTTATATCAGTGGTATTTGTGTGTGTTTGCAAATACTTGAGTGTATGTTTCCATGTCTTCTCACTGACACTATTATGACAGACAATGTAATATTTATGTCTCTTATAGACAATGCACCTTGTAGTTTGATAGTTTTGTTGGCTATGACATGGGAAGACCAGTGCAATAGAAATATCTTATTTGAAACACAAGTAAGAGTTGGCAACAAGAACAAGAGCATCAAGCCACAGAACATTATTACATCAATAAGTCTCATCCAACCAATGACAGCATGGAGAATGCAAACATAAAAACAATGATGATGATGATATGTATAGATGTGAATTGAGGGCAAACTAGCTGCTGTTTCTTGCAGATCAATTGACCAAGTAGATGGTCCCACTGTCATTTGTTAGAATACCATCAGTAGATCATTAAACACACCATCTGAGAAAGAATATTTCATGGATTTTCTCTTTTACTTGTTTCAGTCATTAGACTGTGGCCATGCTGGGGCACTACCATGAAGAAATTTTAGTCAAATATATATATATATATATATATATATATATATATATATATATATACCTTGCTTAGTGTGGGCGAAAATAAATAGAAAATTCAATAACGAATATACAGCTTACAAGTAAATATACAGATGTATATAATTACATACATACTCACAATTATGGCACTATATTTACGTACAAACACAGAAACATCCACACATATCTATACATATGCAAATGCATATAAAATACATATACTGTATGCAAAGACATATACATACATCAGCTTTGCATATGTATAAATATGCAAGTTTAAGAAAAGGATGAAGAAAAAG
This sequence comes from Octopus bimaculoides, assembly GCF_046866305.1. Taxonomy (NCBI): domain Eukaryota; kingdom Metazoa; phylum Mollusca; class Cephalopoda; order Octopoda; family Octopodidae; genus Octopus; species Octopus bimaculoides. Next base: position 31,565,246 of record NC_142945.1, on the reverse strand, counting down.
AAAAGGCAAAAAGGAAAGAAGAAAGGAAAGGGAGGAGAAGGTTAAACAAAGAAACTGAGGTGAGGAAGAGAAAGTAAAAAGAGGGTAGCGGTAAGAGAAGGGCCACGAAGATAGTGTAGTGATGTCATCTTGAGAGTCTTCAGCATGCATGCGCAAAAAAACTAGCAGGAAAAACTTCTCTCCTGTCCTTTGCGTGTCTGACTCGAGATGCAGTCGCTGAACATTGCAGACGTGTTTTTATGAGCAGTTCGCCTACGCTCCTGTCCCAGACACTTGGAATTTGACCAGCTCTGTTTGTTACTGGAGTTTCTGTGAAGTTGTTTTCACAAAGAATGATTAACTCCAAATTTACTGCTTTTACACCAGACGTGGTTGTTGATTGTCCCAAGCTGTACATTTTGTATATACCAGGACAAAGAGTGTTAAATGTTCATGGTTGCTGATTGTCCCGAGCTGTACATTTTGTACATACCAGAATAAAGAGTGTTTTATGTTCGGATGCTTTCTTGTTCTGAATAATTTTTGTTAATGTAAGGAATTGTGTAGCACCCTTCCAGTGCAATCATATAAATTCGAAATCTTCTTACAAGTGGTGACCCTGACGTGATACTTTAGGGTTATCCCTCAACTCTTCGGCTCTGCCAAATTTCGGCTGCTAATATTCTGCATAGTCGCAGTCGTTCTGCATCTCGTTCCTTACAGTCAAAGTCCGGACTGTGTTGGTACCACTCCAAGTTTGAAGACAAAGCACACAAGTGCATACAGCCTGGTAGTTTTAAACATTCAAACTAGCTTCGGAGGAGTTGAGCACGTCAACTTCCTCCTCTTCGCTTTCTAGTTATCGTTATATTTTTTTTTTCTTCGTTCTGTTTCGTCTCTTCTTTTTGCTTATGTGTTAGTTCTGTTTTTTTTTCTTGTGCCAAATGACCGGTAGGGGGCTCTGTAGCGAAACTGCTCTCTCAATTATATACATACTGCTCTCTCAATTATATACGTGTGAATGCGGATGTAGTGGGTAACATCTAGCTTTCAGCCGCATCTTTGGACCCTGTTGTGTCCACCACTCTGATTGGTTGGTATTGGCGCACTTTTTTCAACCACAGTGTACCATTAGATACGAATTGAAATAAAATTGTGGTCGTACTGGAAAATGTTGTCATCTTCATCTAACGAATAATTTAAATTGGTATGCGAGTGACAGAGGGACTAGCTATCCAAGTTGACAGTACCATGGTAGACAAAGTAATTAAGAGTATGAAGACAGGGAAAATATCAAAATATCTGGCAGTGTTGGCTATAGCCTAGTCACCCGTATAGTTAACCAAGTGATACAAGAAGGTGTCATACCCAATGACTGGTGTAGCAGCACCATAGTCAACTGCTACAAAGGTAAGGGTGACGCTTTAGATACAAATAATTAGAGGTATCAAGTTGTTGGATCAGGTAATGAAAGTCACGGAGAGGGTCATAGCCCAACTGATTAGGGAGAGAGTCAGTTTAGATGAGATGCAGTTTGGGTTCGTGCCAGGGAAAAGCAACTGGTAAGGCAACTGCTGGAGAAATATCTAGCCAAAGATAAACCTCTGTACTTGGCTTTTGTTGACTTGGAGAAAGCTTTTGACAGAGTCCCCTGATCCCTTATCTAGTAGTCAATGTGGAAACTAAGGATAGACAAGTAGATGGTGAAAGCTGTACAAACTTTGTACAAGGACACTACCAGTACAGTGAGGGTGGACAACAAGTACAGCGAAGAATTCAGGGTACAAGTAGGTGTTCACCAAGGATCAGTTCTCAGCCCAAGGATTGTTGCTCAGCCCCCTTTTGTTCATCATAGTCCTCCAGGCAATAACAGAAGAATTCAAGACAGGCAGTTCCTGGGAGCTCCTCTACGATGATGACCTTGCTCTTATAGCTGAATCACTATCAGAACTAGAGAAGAAGCTTCAGGAATGGAAGCAAGGTCTAGAATCAGAGGGCCTTAGAGTTAACCTAGCAAAAACTTAAGCCATAGTAAGTAGGAAGGCAGACAAATCACAAATCCCTTCAGGTAGATGGCCCTGTGCAATCAGTAGAAAAGGTGTTGGTAGAAACTCTATAAGATGCATCCAATGTAAGCTTCGGTCACATAAAAGGTGCAACAACATCAGAAGAAGGTTAACAGGGAAACTAACTTTTGTACGTGGAAGGTGTGCAGGTACAATAAATGTTGAAAATGTGCAGAAAATAGACTCTGTCAACTGCCAGGGAGGCAAGCTAGAGGTAGTAGATAGCTTCCGTTAACTAGATGACCAAGTTAGTAGTGGAGGTGGATGTTCCAAGAGTGTAGCTGTGAGAATAAGATTAAGCTGGGCAAAATTCAGAGAGCTCCTACCCCTGCTGGCAACAAAGGGCCTCTCTCTCAGAGTGAAAGGCAGATTGTTTGATGCCGGTGTGTGAACAGCCATGCTGCATAGCAGTGAAACATGGGTTATGACAGCCAAGGACATGCGTAAGCTTGAAAGACAAGGTAGCTCACATTTTTATATATAAAGCGGAAATTTCCTTGATATTGCTAGTTTGGTCACACGTGTGCTTGTTGAGATCATAAATCAGTTAAGAGTATGTTTTATTGTGAAATGTGTGACTTCTTCATCAAAAGCTGTACACTTTCTTCTCTATAATCAACAACTATGAAACAGGGCACTTTTGGAATTAATTCCTATTTTCTTTTGCTTTAATGTTTGTGTGATAAAACATTATGATATAGATTGACCTTGTTTAGTGTGTGAGTGTGTGTGTGTGAAGGATGTGAAATTCATATTTCTAGCTATAATATTTTATGTAATTGCAATTGGTCACCAGAGTGGCACACCACCACTTTTTGTTGTCATTTACTCAATGAAAATATCTGACAGACAGACAAAAGTTTCTTAACATTCCAGTCATCTTTTCAGAGTATTTTTCATTCAGATAATTAAAAAATTCATCTTAATGTAATACCCAAAAAAAACCATGCCAAAATAGATAACAGAGCTTGGTTTAGTCTTCTGACTTGCCTGTTCCTGTTAAACTATCCAACCCAAGTCATCATGGAAAATGGATGCTAAATGATGATGATAATGATGATGATACACACACACATACATAAAAAGAGAAAGAGAAAAAGAGGGATAGAGATTGATGTGAATTTTTGCTGAGTAAGAGAAAGGTTATTTATACAAGCGTCATAGAAAAATTCTTACTTGGTCAGCATGAATAAGCATCATGAAAGCATTGCGTCGGCAAGACATGTCTTGTTCTTCGTCTAAAAATTTTGCAATAAGCTCAGGAGCATCAGGTATTAGAAAGTCATGATTCCTATGAAAGAACAGAGTAGAAGAAATAATTATGGATACAGACACCCCCTGACATATCATTTTAACATCCATTTTCCTACACTCACATATGCTGGATGGTAATTGTTGAGGCAGATTTTTAACAACTGGATGCCCTTTCTGCTCACCTGCAACCCTCACCTGTTTCCAAGTAACATAATCTTTCTCCCATGACCAGACATGTTAACATGGATGAATGGCAATGAAGGACATTGCATATGTGACAATGACACTCATTTACAACTATGACATCATGTCTAGACAAGGAAACAAATATTTATACACGCATACATATAAAGAAAAAGATTTTCTCAGTTTCCATCAATCAAATGCACAAACAAGGCTTTGGTTGGTTCAAGGCTATAGCAGAAAACACTTGTCCAAGGTGCCACACAGTAGAACTTGGAAAGCAAACTTCTTACCCACAATGCCATGGCTATGCCAACTGAACTGTTTAGTAACTGGTTCCTTCTAAAATTTCCTTCAGAGCAGCTGGTGCCAGAGGGAGAACAAGATTTGACAGGTAGGTAGACAAGGTAGCTCACATTTTTATATATAAAGCGGAAATTTCCTTGATATTGCTAGTTTGGCCACATGTGTGCTTGTTGAGATCATAAATCAGTTAAGAGTATGTTTTATTGTGAAATGTGTGACTTCTTCATCAAAAGCTGTACACTTTCTTCTCTCTAATCAACAACTATGAAACAGGGCACTTTTGGAATTAATTCCTATTTTCTTTTGCTTTAATGTTTGTGCGATAAAACATTATGATATAGATTGACCTTGTTTAGTGTGTATGTGTGTGTGTATGTATGTATGTATGTATGTAATCTCTAAAATTATTACTATATTTCTAAAAGTATGAATAATAATTAAATATTACAAAATAATTTGATTCAGTCAGTGTAATTATGAGTGCACTGCAATAGATTCTCATAGAAGGCAGCAAACTGGCAGAATCATTAGCATGCCAGGCAAAATGCTTTCATCTGTATTCACATTCTGAGTTCAAATTCTGCTGAGTCAACTTTACCTTTCAACCTTCACAGACATATGTGTATATTTATAGGTGCAGGTGTGGCAAGAAGCTTGCTTCCCAACCATGGTTCTGGGTTCAGTCCCACTGCGTGGCACTTGAGAAAGTGTCTTCTACTATAGCCTTGGGCTGACCAAAAGCCTTGCAAGTGGAGTTGATAGACAGAAACTAAAAGAAGCCTGTTGTATATATTGGGTTGTCCGGAAAGTTCATGCTGATTTTTAGTTGTTTATGTTCCAAAACATTAGAACATGTCAAATTTATCGACACATAATACGCTTACATTTCTGGTTAGTGTACACTTCAAACTATCTCTTAAGAAAGTTTAAAATTACTTAATTCGTGTAAATTTTGCATCCTTATGAAAATGGTAGATTATAAGATGCATTTTAGACACTTGATGCTTTTTTATTACCATAAAGGCAAAAATGCCTCACAAGCAACAAAAAAGATATGTGCTGTGTATGGTGAAGGTGCTTTAGCTGACAGAATTGTACAAATGTGGTTCGCTAAGTTTAGAGTTGGTGATTGTAGCCTTATTGATGAAAAACAGTCAAGCAGACACACCCAGTTCAGATGATGACCAAATCAAGACACTGATTGAGAATAACCCACATCACACAATGTGGGAATTGGCAGAAACACTAAATTTATCAAAATCCACCATCCATGAGCACTTAGTGAAGCTTGGGTATTCAAATCACTACAATGTTTGGGTACCACATGATCTGAATGAAAAGAATCTTTTGGATTGCATTTCTATCTGTGATTTGCTGTATAAACACAATGAAAATGCACCCTTTTTGAAGCAAACTGTGACAGGTGATGAGAAATGGATCGTTTACAACAACGTTCAGTGAAAAAGATCCTGGGTTAAGCGACATGAGCTACCCCAAAAGTAGGTCTTCATCCTAAGAAAGTCATGATCTGCATCTGATGGGATTGGAAAGGAATCTTGTACTATGAGATTCTGCCAAGTACCCAGTCCATTAATTCTGAGAAGTGCTGCTCGCAACTGAATGATTTAAAGGCAGCAATTCAAGACAAACACCCAGAACTGGTGAACAGGAACAGTATTGTTTTCCATCAGGATAATGCCAGACCTCATGTTTCTTGAGCAAATCGTCAAAAATTTCTGGGATGTGTTATACCACCTACTATATTCACCAGATATTGCTCCTTCAGATTTTCATTTATTCAGATCCTTGCAAAATAATCTCAATGGTAAAAATTTTAATTCTTTGGAAGACATAAAAATCCACTTTAATAAGTTCTTTGCCAAGAAACCACCAAAATTCTGCGAAGATGGAATCTTTAAGTTGAAAGCAAGGTGGAAAAAGGTTGTGCAACAAAATGGTTCATATTTAGTTGAATAAATATTTAATGGCATAATTTTGTTTTGTCTTTTAATTTCCCTTAAAAATCATCATGAACTTTCCAGACAACCCAATATATACGTGTATATATTTGTGTGCGTATCTTTGTGTCTGAGTTTGTCCCCTCCCCCCCATCACTGCTTGACAACTGGTGTTGGTGTGTTTATGTCCATGTAACTCAGTGGTTTGGCAAAAGAGATCAGGCTTAAAAAGTAAGTATTGGGATTGAGTCATTCGACTAAAAAGATTCAAGATGGTGCTCCAGCATGACTGCAGTCAAATGACTGGAATAAGTAAAAGAATAGAGTTAAAAGGAAGCCTGCAACTTTCTAACCCTCACTGTAACAATTTTTCATTGAAAAGCACATGAATTTTTAATTTAATATTTCATATTTGTCTTGTTGATATCAAGACCTAAATTTCATAAACATTGTCTCTATATTTTTTTCTTGAGGTTATTAACGATAAATATATCATTTTCCTTTTCTTATACCAAAATTATCTACAAGTTACTTTTTAATATCTTACTAAATTACCCTTCCCTTCTTTAGAAAACTCATATTAATTTGTATCAATAATAATATTGTCTTCCATATTTCTTAAGGATCTTTTTAAAAATATTGACTTTGTGTTCTTGAACATTATTTAGAGGGATTATTTTTTAATATAGATTTCTTTTAACCCAAAGAGCTAGCTTAACATCTGCATTAATTAAAAGATGGTTTATATTAATGTAGACATGTAACTAATTTACTACTTATTATAAAATATAAGAAACTTAATTATCTACATATTTTAGTAAGATGAAAAACAGTTGTTGTCAAATAAGAATTTCCAATGATTAAATAAATTTTATCATACTATATCTCTCTCATTATTTATAACCATATATATATATATGGAGGTCTGATTAATAAGTATCCAGACTGTTACCATAGTAATGAAGCTAAAGCACACAGAGTGAAGCCACTTGACACAGTTTGACCTTAACCTCTGTTGTGCATGCATTCTAAGTTTTAACATTCTAGCTTACTTCTGTTTACAGCAGTGCTTGGAAGTAACATGACAAAAAAAGCTGTCATGGCAATACCTGCTCAGAGGCCTACACAAAGTTGCAGAAAGTGTATGGAGCGGAGTGTATGAGTCACACACAAGTGTACAAGTGGTTCAGGCATTTTGAAGATGACCCAAAAAATGTCAATAGTGACAAAAATTCTGGGAGACCTGCAACCAGCAGAACTGAGAAAAACATCACAGATGTGCATGCAGCTGTGAGGGAAAGTTGTCAAATCACCATTTGTGAGTTATCAGAGGATGTGCAGATTAGTTATGGTTCAGTTCAGTCCATCATCACTGAAGATTTGGGTACGAGACGCTTGTCTGCCAAGTTTGTGTCAATACTGTTTTCAGCCGACCAAAAAGACACTTGGGTTTCAGCTACATAAGAACTTTGTGTAGGCCTCTGAACAGGAATCGCTAAGCTTTTGGCAAAATTTGATGCAGACTCTCTGCTCAACTTTCTTCATTATGGTCAATGCGACAATCACGTTACTTCCAAACACAGGTGTAAACTTAGTGCGCATGCACAGCAGAGTTCAAGGTCAATCTGTGTCAAGCAGCTTCACTGTGCGTGCTTTAGATATTTATTATCAGACCACACATATATATATATATATATATATATATATATATATATATATATATATAAATACACACACACACATACACATATTGCCCTCATAGCCAATTGTATATCAGAGCTAGAAAAAAAATTTCAGGTAAGGAAACAAAACCTGGAATCTAAGGGCCTTAAGGTTAACTGAGCAAAGATTAAGGTTCTAGTAAGTAAGAAAACAGATAGAACCCTATTTCCTTCTGGTAAATGGCCTGCTCAATTTGTAGGAAAGGCGTAGGCAGGAATTCCATACTATTTCAGTACTTATCAACTGTTTTCTTGCTTCTAAGGAACTAAATCACCTTCCATCTCTCTTAACAAAACAACCAGCCTCATTCTGGACTCAAACAAGCTTCTGTCTAAAGTTGATTTATTACCATCTAGGTCATATATGCATTTTTGAAACAACACAAAAAAAAACAAGTTACCTGCCCTGTATACATATGCTTCCATATATCCACATACAAGGTAGTGTATATTGTTTTATATATGTACACACATATATGCTTCTTACTAATATTCTTACTATCTTTACTGTTTATATCAATATATGTTGGGTTGAAAGTGTAACCCACATACAATGTAGTGTGTATATTTTTATATATCCACACATTTATTTATACAAGAATGTGTGTATATGCAAAACACACATGCACTTGTATTCATCTAAACATGCTCGTATACATATACTTTTTACATACATTCTATTATAAAGCCAAGAAAGAATGATATAATAATGTAAAAATGAAACACACACACATACATATATATATTTATATATGCACTTCTTATATACACACTTATTATTTCTAAAGACAGAAATAAAAGCAAGTAAAATAAAGAAGGAAAAATACATGCATATTGTTGGCACTCCGTCGCTTACGACATCGAGGGTTCCAGTTGATCCGATCAACGGAACAGCCTGCTTGTAAAATTAACGTGCAAGTGGCTGAGCACTCCACAGACACGTGTACCCTTAACGTAGTTCTCGAGAATAATCAGCATGACACAGTGTGACAAGGCTGACCCTTTGAATTACAGGCACAACAGAAACAGAAAGAAAGAGTGAGAGAAAGTTGTGGTGGTAGAGTACAGCAGGGTTCGCCACCATCTCCTGCCGGAGCCTCGTGTTAGGTTTTTTGCTCAATAAATACTCACAACGCCCGGTCTGGGAATCGAAACCGCGATCCTATGACCGCGAGTCCGCTGCCCTAACCACTGGGCCATTTCGCCTCCACATACATGCATATATCTATTTGTATAAGCACATATGTACACTTCTTGCACACATTCAAACTGCTTTAATTAAAAACAGAAATGAAATGAAATGATATGTCACCATCATTGTCATTTAGAGATACAGTTAAATAGAATAAAACATAATGTAATATACAGACATATGAGTAAAATAGAATATGTAGTAAGAAGCTACAGTTGTTTCAACACATTTTTACAGCGCGGTGTGTAATCATTATCATTCATCGAAGATGTAAAATGCACTTCCTCAGGTGATTGTTTAAATAAGTCCTTTGTTAGATCCTATCATCATTTCACTCAATGTGATAATGTATACCCAAAGACATCATTTTCAACAGTTTACTGACACAACTAAACCCATAGATATAGTGACATACAAAATACATAAACAGACAAAAGGAAAAAAAAAGTGTCAGGTTACTTAATGGCAAAAGAGAACTCTGTGCTAGTTTTGTCTGATGTGTATGAATGAAGACAGCTGCATAAAGAACTGTGGAGCTCTAATTGTGGAGGGTACTTATGGGGTAGACCTAGGAAGACATGGGACGAAGTAGTGAGAAAGGATCTTTGGATATTAGGCCCCACTGAGGAAATGACAAGGGACCAGGAGATGTGGGGATTTGCTATACTTGGTAAGACGCGTTAAACTAAATAAAATTGCTGTCTTCCACACCTACAGGTGCCGGTGCCGCATAAAAGCACCCGTGCTGCTACTGCATAAACATACCCATGCTGATGCTGCATAAACACACCTATGTTGGTGGCATGTAAAAAGTACCCAGTACACTCTGTTAAGTGGAATGGCATCAAGCTGTAGAAACCATGCCACAACAAACAATTGGAGTCTGGGCAGCTCTCGACTGACCAGCTCTTTGACAAACCCTCCAACCCATACCAGCATGGAAAATGGATGCTAAATGATGATGATGTTTATATATGATGGACTTCTTTTAGTTTCTGTTTACCAAATCCACTTACAAGGCTTTGGTTGGCCTGAGGCTATATAAGAAGACACTTTCCCAAGGGGCTGAACCCAGAACCATGTGGTTGAGAAGCAAGCTTCTTACCCCACAGCCATGCCTAGCCATGGCTATATATACAGCTATATTTTTTAAAATCTGAATCAAATACATACATATGATAGAGAAAGAAAGACTGAAGCAGGTTTGATGAATAAAGTTTCAAGTGTAAATTGTTTTTATAAAACAGCGAAAATTAACATCTTAGCCAGTGGTTGCATTTTATAAGTCTTTTGGAGTACTAGTTCACCAGTTTATCTGCATCCATTAAAATGCATATGGCTTCCTTGGAACAGACATTGTAAAATCTTGAGAAAGTATTATACGGATATGCATTTTTTTGTTTCCATTCAGGTGATGTATTGCATTCTACCTACCTTAGGCTTCCAGACCAGGTCAACGAATGATGTGCAGTGTCTTTTACTCATGTTTCTATATTATGCAATATAGTTTTGATATTGACTTTTGAAAGAATCAGTAGTTGTGCCAATATATACAGATGCATCTGCTAGCCTTCTCATTGTACATTTGTACATTACATTCTTCCAAAAGGATTCATTTTGCAGAGGACATGTTCCCATCCTTGAAACTACAATTCCTTATCACACTTTCCTAATCAGTTGTAACCAGACTTACTTCTATTTCTAATTTTACCTTTATTGCTTCTGCAGTTATTATTAGTGCTCTCAATACACCCTTCTTTACTATCCTTGTTGCTGTTTCCAGTACTATTATTAAGACTTTTAGCATTTGGATTATCACTTATATCATATTTGCCAATGCCTATATTAGTGGAGGTGCGTAAGATTGTGGCTTTGATTCCTGGACTGGGCAACACATGGTTTGTCCTTGAGCAAAGCACTTCATTTCCTGTTGCTCCAGCTGACAAAAGTGAATAATCCTGCAACGGACTGACATTCTATGGAAACCATAGAAATACACCATGGAAACAAGGAAATTGGCCCTTATGAATCACTATGCCTCGAGAAGGAAACTTTACAGCCTATATTATTATTTTTATCAGAATTATTTGGACATGCTTTATTACTTTCTTCTTACTATCACAATTATTATTAAAAGGATTATTTCTATCATTACTCTCCACTAATCGCATTAGTTATCTCCTGCTTTACCTTTCTATTACTGAGTTTATGAAGCAATATTCTGAATTATTAGATGTTGTATACAATAATTTCACTGTAAGCCTGTTAAAGATTTTCTGATATTTGTTAGATTTAGGAAAATGCCATCCCTTGCAACCATGTAATCTGAAGATTGGAATATACCACAAAACAGTACATATTTTTTATACTTTTTGTTTGATCTATAATGACTTGTATAATCTATGATAGGGCCACTACCTAAGGAATTCCAGGTAATCTTATAATTAATATTTAAATTAGCCCTATTTCCTATTTTAGTTTTCTTTATTGTGTTGCTTTCCCTCTATTTCGTGGTTATAATTTCTTCAACCAAAGTATGGTTTAGTGCTATCATTATTTGTGCTATATACATTAATAAAATTATCATTAGGTATATATTTGATTTTCTCAGTATAATGTGCCCTAGCTAATGTTACATTGTAATAATGTGCATGTGAGTTAAATATCATTTCATTTGCCGAAAGTCTAGGTATTTGATTGTTCACAATTCATTTTATGACAGAGGGTCAGTGATTAGACTTTTTATTTATGTATCTTAGGTTTTTCTTTGGTTTATGGTACCTAAACTTATCAAATATTTAAGCTTGCATATATAAAGTTCTGTTACCCCACTATAGTGTTTAAAAACCTGAAAGCCAACATCTAATCTATCCTCTTCAAAGAAAATATTTGATAAAGCAGTCCCTACTATAACAATGCCCAAGCTAACAGCAGTTTCAAAGATATATAACCCTTCAGTTAAAAACAAAGCCTAAAAATAGACCTAGGAAAATAATGATTGTTAACTAAAATTTTTATTGTTAAAGATAGAAAGAGAAAAAGAAAAAGGAGAGGAAACAGATAATGTAAGACAAAAGACAAAGGGAACAGAGGAGTGAATGGAGAGTCAAAGAATGAGAAAGAAGATGTGGAAGATGCAGAATGAAAAAGAAAACAAAGGAAGATGAGAAGTAAAAGAGAAGTCACAGCAAAAAAAAACAAAAAATAATTGGAGAGAAAGAGGAAATTAATGCATACTGACCGGTAGATAGTATAAATGGCGAGCACAGCATTGCGTCGTACATAGGAGTGTCGGTGCTCAAGACACTGACGGATAGCAGGCATCAAAGGCTCCAATAGCTCAGGCTCTTTCAGTTTACAAAGGAAACGAAGGGTGGAGCCCCGAATAAATTCATTAGGGTGCTGAAGGTCCTACAAAACACAATGTAGTGGAAAGTGTAGCAGTTGGTAGCCTTCAGAGATTTAATGAAATATATGAACAACACTATCCTATTTGAAAAGGTACATGGAAGATAAATAGGAGTAGACTATCATTAAAATGTATCACAAACAGGAAAGGCAATGCAAGAAAAAACATTTAGGGTTAAGTTAAGAAGGCAGTGATTCTCAATCTAGTTAGAGAGTGAATACAAAATTCAAGTGAGGATTAATTAAGCATAATGACAGTGCTTTTCAACCTGAAGACAGGGTATGTAAAAGATAATTAAAGAGGAAAGAGGGTAAAGATTTATGGGCAGTTGTTTTCATCTTGGGTCAAGGCAAGGAGCAAGAGATGTGTGAAGGTTAATGAGGAATATGGTAGTGGTCTTAAACTATAGGTAGATCCAGAGGGAAGAGATAGTTTAGCAAGTTACACAATTAAAAGACAATTTTAATTAATTAAATATAATAACAAGTTGAGATTGAAACTGTGCAAAATAATTTTTACATTTTTAGATTTTAATCTAGAAAATAATTTTACTTTAAATCTGAATTTTAAAAAGTGTAAGTCCTGATTCTGCCACAAAATTAGAAATTTTAAAAATCTGATAGAGACAAAAAATTTGTGGATAGATAAAAAACTTATATGTCGTCATGTGAAATTATGATAATGAAGTTTGGCTCATTACTACAGAAATAAAAATAAGGTAAAACATAACTCAAAAATAAAGTGGGGTGAAAAAGGAAGAAATGAAACTGAACAAACTTTTAACAAATGTATGTAATAAATCACAAAATAAATTGATCAGATGATGGATGCACATGTGCATTCATGCACTGTGCAAACTAAACCAACTCACCTTTCTGTAAGCATCACAGACTAGAATCATCTCTTGTAGAAGTTTACCATCAGGATGGCACTTTGGCACTACTTCCCAGAATATCAGTAACAACTTCTTTATGGTGTGATCATGTAATGGCATCACAAAACGGATGATGGTCATTAATAGCGAGGGCATTTTCTCCCCATTTAGAATCATTTGAATGGTTTTCTTCAAAGAACTGATCTTTGTCTTCACATCGCCCTTCTCTGAAAATGCCAATGACAAAAAGGATAATTTAGAAAGTCCAGGGTTAATAATTTATTTTTCTTAAAACTTTAAATTCAAATATTGCTACAATCACGTATTATATATTTTTTCCAGTTTTAGCAAATACCTATTTCTTACCTTAATCTAGTTTACTAAGTTAACTATTACTCTTGTGACTGGTAAAATGAAAAAATATCAAGTTTTAACTCAAACTTACTCTGCCAATATGTTGAAATTCTTTTATTTTATTCTTCATCAGATTCTACAATGGAAACTAGATTTTTGGCAAGCAAATATTTTCCTTTTAGGTGTTAACTTCTACACTCATTTATTGCAAGAAGTAAAATAATAATAATGATAAAAACCCTCATAACTGAGTTTTGTGGACTCCTAACTGTAAGTTAATACCTCACAGAACTTCCTGCTGACCCTACTTTTAGCACCTTCAGACTTGACAAATTGCTCCAGTACACTGTTTATTCATACATACTTTTCTTACTGTACTGTGTAGGATTGTATCAGAAGTCAAATGTAGATTGGTAAAAACAGCTGTTTCACCAAAATACAAGTTTTATTGTGTGGCTCAAAAAACAAGCTGCAGTCTATTTTTATTTAGGGTATTAGCTTCAGACTTTCATAATTACTCCTCTCTGTGCATTGCCTAAATTCGCTAAATGTTAACAATTTTTTTAATATAATAATTTAGTCTGAGGTGAATGTGGACTGTACCTGTAACCTTTCTAAGTTCTATAGTGACACTGCTCTGTCAGTTATTTTGAAATTTCCCTCATAAAAGAAGTAAATGGTAAATTTGAAGCATTCTTTTCTACTCTAGGCACAAGGCCTGAAATTTTGGGGGAGGGGGCCAGTCAATTAGATCAACCCCAGGATGCAACTGGTACTTAATTTATTGACCCCCAAAAAGATGAAAGGCAAAGTCGGCCTCGGCAGAATTTGAACTCAGAATATAAAGACAGACAAAATACAGCTAAGTATTTCACCCAGCATTTCTGCCAGTTCGCCACCTTAGTAAATTTGAAACATTCTGCCATTCTCTCTTTCAAAGATTTGCATTTTGACACATCTTATTCTTTACCAAATACAAGAAAGTATCTTGTTTCTTCAATGTGAAAGTCATTATATTTATGGCTTTAACTGTCCCACTGAAGAAACATACTTTTTAATCTTTTCTTTTTGTTACCATTCAGTTATACTCCTTTAATTTGTACAGACATACACACTGAGTTGTTATCAGAAAAATATTTTCTGAGTTGGAATTGATTGGAATAATTTGCAATACAACATATTTCATACAATCTATCTTATCACATGAAATCAAATATAAATTTTAATATAACAAATGTATGCCATTTCTTCATTATATCATATTATGCACACTCTTCTTCTATTTTGTATCATTTTTTAAACTCAGAATGTATCATTTATCAATATTGTATGCATATATCAACAGATACATTACTACTGCTGGCATACCTCAGGTTTCTCAACTACTTTGAAAATATATTTAACTCATTTGTTTCCAGTCACTGTCTTCTGAGCCTTCACATTTATTGTCTGTCATATAACATACCTACAGTCTCTTCAAATACTACAGGTTCTATGCTACACCTGCAATATATGATACATATGCATCATATCTCGTCTGTTATTACCTCCATTGCCACATTCATCACACATCTGATACATGCAGTCTCTCTAGTCATCATAAAATGCATCATAAAACATGATAGAGCAAAACCTTACCCAGTTCTTGTTTCAGTTGCATTTCAGAAGGTGGTTCAGCATCTGTTGGTACATTGATAAGAGTATATGATGCTTGTTCTGCCAGTGACATGGCTTTCCCCTGGAATTAATGAACAATATCAAAACAATGATAGCTTCAGCAAAGATACCTGACAGTTTTTTTTTGTTTTTTTGTTTTTTTTAAGCAAGTTTATAAGTATTTACCATGATAATCTATATATGTGCATATTTGCCTATGGATTATGTGTTTTAGAGCTGAATGACAAATGTTTCCTTAAACATAGGGCAATTATCATATGAATTATCACTGAAATTTAGTTTGATAGAGCTGAGAATTAGATACAGATATATTTAATTCAACATAGTTAATATTAAAAGACTAAAAGAAACACAGTACTCAAGTCATTGTGGAAAACAAATTCAAGGTTTTCTATAAAATTTGTTTATAGGGAAACCCTAAAATTATCAAGAAACTTTTAATAGTTAGCAACATAAATAACATATATCAAATTATAATGACACAATTACTGTAAATAAAGTACGTGCAGGATTTGAAATGTATTTGAGGACATATTTGGAAATTTAATAAAACAAATCTAATCTAGCAAAAACCAAATGTACTTGAAGAAAAAAATTGTGCACTTATTCGTAAGCTTTCTTATAAGATTATTCTATGAATCAATCTTCAGCTTCAATGAACCGGAATCATCAACATGCCTGCATTAAATGGCCTTTATTCACTTCAGACATCACCTTGACAATGAGGCCTTCAGTGAAGCTATGGTATTGTGAGGATATCAATAATCCTCACAACAACATTCCAAATGTAGTAGTCCATGTTGAGTTTGAAGGCTACAAGTTTGGCTTTGTGAGAAGGTAGAGTCTTGTTGAAACACATCTGGCCTTCCATTGCAGTCTTCATTCATCCAGGGCTAAACAACTGTTTGCAGCACCTCATTGTATCTAACAGCATAAATTCCAAGAACTATATTTGCTGGAAACTTAGTGTGCATCACTCTGGGGAGATCATTAGGAACTACACATAACCATCTGTTATTTATCCTGTTAAACTTTTGGCCTTGGTCAAAGTTTTTCACATCAGAGAAGCACCAGAGCATGCCCTGTTTGTGAAAATTTTTAATCCTGTTAAGTAACAGCTCAGCACAGGTCAAACAGTTGCCATCTTGTAGGTAAACCCATTATTTTCTGCTCAAAGAATTTCAGGTTTTTACTGACAAAAATCTATATATAAATCTACACACACACACACACACACACTAGCAGTCACCTGGCCTTTGCCCCAGTCTGTACTGAACTCATATGTATTTATGAGGCATCTATCATAGTTCCCACGTGTCAGATTGCAGTTAAAGGCAAACAGTCACTTTTCACAACAAAAAGGTTTAAATTCCAACCTGACTTGTAGTTGCTCTGATGTTCCCTGTTCTCTGGAGCAGGCATTTCGGGCTGCATTATTTTGAAGTTGTTCTGTTAACACCAGTTCTCTTAAGCAGGCTTTTCTATTGGCTCGAGACTCCAACCTCCATCGTTTCTGCTCTGGTGTCTCGTGTTTCCTCAAGCGGACTTATCTATTGGCTTTAGACTCTGGTGTCTTGTTCCCTCAAGCGGGCTTGCCTGGTTGTATCAAACTGAAGTTTTACTTCTAAATGGTCATGTCACCATGGCATTTTGCTGTCTCTGAGATTGGAGCTTACCCTGCTTTTCTTTTTGTTTCCCTAGCCCTTCAACTTCTGGAAAATCAGGCTTCAGATGATTAAAAAGTATTATGTTGTCTTCTATCCAACTATGAAGCTTAATAAAAATGGGTCCCATATAACAATTATACTTTTATAGATATCACCAAACTCTACTTCACAAAAATGCAATTGCTTTGACTCATAGCACATGTAACACAAGGAATGTTTAAGTTAGGATATATATCATCATCATCATCATCATCATCGTTTAACGTCTGCTTTCCATGCTAGCATGGGTTGGACGATTTGACTGAGGACTGGCAAACCAGATGGCTACACCAGGCTCCAATCTGATTTGGCAGAGTTTCTACAGCTGGATGTCCTTCCTAACGCCAACCACTCCGAGAGTGAGTGTGCACGTGGGTGTAGCAGCCCACTTATGTGTACCTTACCTTTCCTTCACTGGACACTAAACTTCGCTTGCAAAGACCTGTTGAGGCAAGTGAAATTGAAATCGACATTTGGTGCATGAGAGAGTTTGATGCAGCTGCCCTCATCTGCACCTTCTGCCGCGAAGTTGGTTCATCTGGGACACCTGACAGGAAGAGGTCCAACCTCATCTTGAAGACACCTACATCCACCCCATGCAGGTCTCTCAGGTCCTTCGGGAGGATATTGAAGAGCTGTGGAACTCTGAAGCCCAGGCTATTGCAGTATCTTGTCCTACATC